>NC_056741.1:58468525-58523525 GCF_019279795.1 Protopterus annectens | reverse complement strand
TAGCTGCTACCAAAGTCACCCCCCCCAGTAATGAGAATCAAGTTGTTTAAGGGGGGGCCAGAGCAGCAAAAAGTAATAAATATCAGACCTCGTAACTTTAAATAGTAATTCAATTTTAGTCCAAAACCTATTTAATCATTTACAATTGCAAAATATGGTCCCAGTCAACTTGTATCAGTTTATTACATTTCTAACATTTATCTCTTTTGTTTTATATAGTTAGCAGTCTTGTAAGGTGTGATAAAAGACCTTTGAAGAAACTTCCGTGTGAGTATTTTCCAAAATAATAAAAAGGTTAACATTCTATGAGGTTTCAATATTAGCCTTAATTGTCTTTATTAAGATCAGGGAATTCTAGCTGAAACATATAATTTCAATATTTGTCAATGAATTAGATGTGTTTATTAATCATAGTGTATCATGTTTAGATAAAAGGGATCTTAAATCTACTGTCCCAGATATAGCCAAAATTAAATACTGCAATAAACCTGGATAAGATTCCCTAGTCTTCTTCTTCTTCATTCAGCTTTTTACCAGTTAGGGGTCGCCACAGCGGATCACCTGTCCACTTATGATTGACAGTGGAGTTTTACAGTGTAGAGTTGCCAGCCCGGCGCCCAACCTTCCACGGAAGGCGCACACACACACATACACACACACACACACACACACACACACACACACACACACACACACACACACACACACACATCCGCCTAGGGCCAATTTAGAGTGTCCAATCCACTTACAGCATGTCTTTGGGATGTGGGAGGAAACTGGAGCACCCAGAGGAAACCCACGTGACCACAAGGAGGACATGCAGACTCCGCACAGAAGGCACCCCAGCCGAGGATCGAACCAAAGAACTTCTTGCTGTGAGGCAGCAATGCTAACTGCTGCACCATCGTGGCTGCCCTAGGATAAGATTCCCTATTACATATTGCTATTTCCTGAAGTATGCATATGATGTGTAATATTCTAAATCACTATCCATTCATTTGGGTCTAGCTCATAAATATGCAATATGATATCCATGAAAAATATTAAATGCCCTTTTAATCAACTGAACAAATATATTCAATTATTTTATTTGTATTCACACCTTCTATAAGTTGTGGTGTATAGGTTATAAGAAATTTTGAGAAAATCTAGTTTATATTACCATTAAACTATAAATCAATTTTATAAATAATTTTAATATATTTATATAATTGGAGTTAGTGGTTAAACAAAATAACTAAACATTTGACTATTCAAAGATGACAAAAATGTGTTTGTAACATTCTTAGCATTAGTTGGTATTTTTAATTTCAGTTCTTTACAAATATTTTCATAAGTTAACTTCTAATTCACCTTATATGGAGGATCTGCCCAAAAAGGTGTAATATTTAAACAGCAGCAAATTAATATGATTCAACATTGGGCGACCACGTCTTTCCCTCTTCCCGCGGTCTAAGATTATTTCTGAAAGCTGATCTTGGATTACTAGGATACCTTAGAAAATGTAAAAAAATATATTTTATTTTTTTAAGTATTTTTTTTCTGACATTAACATTGCAGATTTTATAATATATAATATTTTATGAAGTACGGATTTTTTTGTGTCTCAAATAATGAATGAGACTAGAGATAGAACATGTGGAAAATCCACCAAAATATTAAATGCCATTTTAAGCAACTGAACCAATATATAAAATTATTTTCTTTTCATAGCTGGCTTTAGGCACCAGCGAACCCTGCACTCACTGGGGGCCCCCTGTTCCTGAGTGGGCCCCAAACACTACAAGTTATCTTGATATTTTGTAACATGTTCATCAAAACAACAAAAGCTAGTATATGAATCTTGCATATTTAATAAACCAGGTGGGTAACAACCCTTCTCCTTTAAAATTCAAAGATATTGCTGGTTATAGTAACAGTGTTTTATCAAGCAACAGCTTTCACAATTCCATTAAATATTTTACCACTGACATAGTGCCCCTAGCTTAGTTAAACCCTGCTCTTGGGCATTCTCTCCACTAAAAATAACAACATATCCAGCTTTAGGTACCTGTAATACCATTGTTTGCAAGGGCCCCCCCCCCAATCATCCTTGACTGTGTGGGGGCCCCACAATAGCTGCGGCTGACTGGGGAGAAAAGAGAAGGGAGAAATGTATTATTTTCTGACTAGGTTGTTTAACCTGAACAGGGCTATGATATGACTCTGTTAAAATAAAGTTGGTAATGAATATAGGCAAGGTAAGCACTATTGAGAGATCATCAGCCCAGCATGGCTGATCTCAATGAATACCTTGGATTTTAAGAACAGCTGATGCTTCTGATCTTCAGGGATGGTTTTCTCATACAGGGAGTTTTATTAATACTGGCAGAAGAGCAAATACTATAACTCCCAACTTATTTGGGGAAGAGTTCAGCTCAATACCAATAATACCAGAATAAAGACTCAAAATCTAATTCAATTAAAAATTTAATAGAATAACACATTTCACATCAACATGCATTTCTTTGCTCAATAAGTATAAAACTCTGATGTCTGGATTTAATGACTGTCTGTAGTCTTGAATGATTGACAAGCGAATCAAACTTTTTAAGAAGGACAGAGCAAAATTATGAGCAAAATCAGGGAAGGTGTGTGAAATCAGGGACAGTGGCAGGTTTCGATTACTCCTCACTGGGGTAAATAAAAGTGACTTACACCTGCTACTGTTTAAATGCTGTGTAACAGTCACTGATCTGGTGTGCCAGTAGCAGTGGTACAAAACTAATACTGCTATGGCTTTATACGTGTGTGTGTGTGTGTGTGTGTGTGTGTGTGTGTGTGTGTGTGTGTGTGTGTGTGTGTGTGTGTGTGTTTGTGTGTGTGTGTGTGTGTGTGTGTACATGTGTGTGTAAAAAGTTTCCGTGATTTTTATCTGTGCACACACACAGTAATGCTAGGACATATACATTATTCTTTTGGGTATCAGTAAAAAATGTAGCTAACAAGTAATTATATTTCAAAAGTGAAGCACAAATATGTCACAGAACATTTAGACACTTAGATTTTCTAAGAACCTGGGGAACCTCACTGCCCAGATTATGTAAATGGATACAGGGAGCTTACTTAATCATCCTTGACTTTGTAGGGGCCCCACAAAAGCTGTTGCTGGTTGAGGAAAAGTGAGGAGAAAACTGTATTAATTTTCTGATTATCCTCTTCAACCTGAACAGGCTGTGATACCACCCTGTTAGGATAAAGCTGATAATGGCCTCTGCCCTCAACTGCAGCCATGCTAATACCAGCCCTGTTTGGATGTGTGTGTACAGGAAGCTGCAGTAGGGTGTGTTTTTTTGTGCATGTGTGGGGGGGGGGGGTTGTGTGGTTTTGTCTTTAATTTTCATCATAGTCAAACCTTAGAGGTGTGCACATGAGGTCATTATAGCTTATGTTTGGGCTTATTATTTACTTTTACTTTTCTCACAGACCTCAGAGGTGTACAATGAAGGTTACTATGGCGTGTTTAGGGGCAGGGTACTGTCTAGGAACAACAAAGCAGATTACATCACTGCAGTCAGTATTTGTTTCACTTTCCTCACAATCACACTTCAGGAATGCATACAGGTAGCTGCCTTTGACAGTTTGGGTTGAGGAGTGAGGAGGCATGCTATATATATATATATGTATGTCTGCAGTCACTTGAAATACATGACTGTGGCAGTTTGAACCTCTGCTTTCATCCCAGCCTAACACCAGAGGGATGCTTAGCCAGACTTTTTTGGGGGGTTGGGGGGTTAGGGAGGCAGGCATTTCCCAGATAGGACTTGTGTAATCCAGACAACAACTAGCTTGTTGATTTATTCCTGTTGCAATTTTTGTCATCTTTGAACATTAAGTCTTGGGTACAACGTACTGAAATTCTTTTCTTGCTCATGTTTTTTATTAGGTCACAATTGGATTAAAAGGCTGGGAAAATGCTCTAAAATAACCCCAGAACATCTATAACCCCATGGCTTCTTGGGCCCTGGCTTGAGTTATTTCCTAAATGGTTATTACTGGGCTGTCTTGGTCAGAAAATGTTTGCTGATAGAATGCAAGGAAAACTAAAGCTGTACAGCAACACAATTTCTTTCCTCAGTCATAATTTCTGTTCAAGTCATCAATTGCTGAAAAGATTGTGTAAAAAGAAAAAAAATCTTTAAAATGCACTTCAGAGCATATAGGGAGTTATGGCATCTTGAAAAAGCTGAAGAGGAAGGCAAAATGAGAGAAAAGGAAGAAAAAAGCAGTGTGCATAGTACGGGGAGCCCAAGATGGTGGAAAAAACGGGGAAGACTGGAGGGTATGTGCGTGTGTGGGGGGGGGGGGGGGGTGCTGAAAGAGTAGGTCTAGGGTGCCATTTCACCTAAGTCCAGACCTGCACATAAAGTTGCTGCAATGTATCATTGTTGCAGCTAAATGCCAGTAACTGTAAATGTCCCTTTGTGAGATGGTCCAACATAGTGTGGTACACAGGCCTGTTGTAATGTAAGAATATTGTAGCTACAGGTG
The DNA here is from genome assembly GCF_019279795.1 of Protopterus annectens. Taxonomy (NCBI): domain Eukaryota; kingdom Metazoa; phylum Chordata; order Ceratodontiformes; family Protopteridae; genus Protopterus; species Protopterus annectens. Next base: position 58,518,995 of record NC_056741.1, on the reverse strand, counting down.
TGTGTGCACTACTCCTAAAAGTTTGCAGTATGAACTAAAATGTTGCTTAGGAAGGGTGGCAGTGACAAGGTGATACGTAGACTTGAAGTGCCAGAGGGGCCCTCAACTTGACATTTGCTGGGGGCCCCCAAAATTCTAACACCAGCCCTGTTTCTTTTAATTTATATTATCTATTTTAGGACCATCTATACATTCTCTCTTATATTATTAGGATACCATAGAACATTTTAAAACATTTTATTTCTTTTATTTCTACTTTTTTCTGGCATCAGCAATACAGATTGTATTATATACAGTATTTTATCAAAGTGCAGATTAGTCTGTATTTCAGATAATGAATGAGTGCGGCTGAAGAACATTTGAGATTGAGGCAATTATCTGGGTAGTTAACACCACGATCATCTCAACGTCATTCCTTTTCATGAGAGAAATTAATTGGACGGGGTGTATGTATTTAAGACTGGCTGAACTCCCAACTAATTTTCCAACTTAGAATGAGTTGATTATTATTAAGTCAAATGATCAGGATCACCTTTGATAGTAAGTTGAGAAGCAGAATATTTATAGAGAACATGATCATCTGTGCAATATTATGTCCACTTGGGGGGGGGGGCATTACAATAACTCACCATTGGGTAAATGAATATATGAAGGGTATGGGCTGTAGTCCTTAGATCTGCTCCACTGCCCACAATAGGCCAGATGGCTATTAGAAATTTGGTCTTTTGAGTCATCCCAATGGCATTCAACAGGATAAACAAGAAAAAATGCACATAAATCTGGTTCATTAATCAATTCACTAATGCTCAGCTGCTGTGGGAATGGGGTTTCAACATTCAAACTCAAACCAGAACTCCACATTGGCTGTTCTGTGAGTTGAATATTTGGTCTAGCAACCCAGGACCCCTTCTTACCACTTTTTTTCTGAGCTTTAGAGCTTTTTAGTGCCTCTTTCCCACAGCCAATGTCTTTCAAACAAATTATTAATTACACAAACACACATGCACACACACACACACACACACACACACACACACACACACACACACACACACACACACACACACACACACATACACACATGCACATGCACACCCACATGCACACGTGCGCACACACACACACACACACACACACACACACACACACACACACACACACACACACACACACACACACACACGATTTCCAGAGAAGGCTGATAGGATTTTTCAATCTCAACTGCTCATAGGTTCATAGGTTCATAGGTAGGTACTAGGCTATCTGCACGAGGGCATTTATAAGCCTAGCCAGTGTGTGTGTCAGCTTTCGCTGCCCCATTGATTAATTAACTGAGCCTCTGTCAAGAAGAGCCAATGAAGTGATCCCAAGGGTGTATTTTCTGTTACCCCTCCACTCGTCAAGGTTTCTCTTGAAGAGTGTTAGTGAGGGGCTCTGCCTAATGTAGTTAGGAATTTTGTTCCAAAGCATGGGGAGTCTCTGTGACAGGAATCTATCCCTCCAGCATGTTCTATTTATTATTGTGGTGAGGTTCAGCTTACTAGAGCGAGTGGCTCGCAGTGACTTGGATTTCTTTAGGTGGAGCATGTCCATCAATTCTGAGTTGGACATGGCTTTGTAAGTCAGGCAGAGATCACCTCTGAGTAAGTGGTATGCCAATGAGTACAGCTGGAGTTTTTCCAGTCGGGCTGCATAGGACATATGTTTGAGGCCAGTAATCCTTTTGGTGAGGTACTTTTGTGGTCTTTCCAGCTGTTGGAAGTGTCTTGTGAGGTACATCCCAAACGGGGCATTCATTGTACTTTATGATGGGTCTGATGAGTGACGAGTAGAGGGGCACTATAATCTCTTTATTTCTAGATGCAAACCCTTTAGTAATTAGATTGGCTACATAGAAGGATTTCCTAACTACTTTGGCAATATGATTGTCAAAGGAGAGATTACTATCTACCTGGGTCCCCAGATCTCTTATTACCTCTTCTGTATTAAGGGGGCTGCCACCTATGTGGTAATTCATGGGTGTTTTGTTTTTCTCAAACAGGATGACTATGCATTTTTGGGCATTTAGCTTGAGACCATGACTTTGACACTAGGTGTCCGTCTCAGTAAGGCCATTTTGGAGAATGTCCGTGTCAGCCGGAGAGTCAATTATGGCTCCCAGTTTGCAGTCATCAGCGAACTTGGTTAACCATAGTCCTCCTGTGTGTGCCTGTACTTCTGAGAAGTATATGCCGAACAGTAGGGGTCCCAGGACCGAGCCTTGTGGGACACCACTTGTGACTGATTTAAAGTCAGACCTGGAGCCTGCTATTCTTAACGTGTGAGTTCTGTCTGTAAGCCAGTTGGCAACCCATCTTGTGATGTAGGGGTTTATATTCAGGCTGGTGAATTTTTCTATAATTCCTGAGTGGGGAATGGTGTCAAAAGCCTTGGCAAGGTCAAGGTAGGCTGTGTGAACTACCTTCCCCTCATCTATGGCCTTGGTGACTGTCTCGAAGAAGTCAACAAGGTTTAGTAGGCATGATCTGCCTTTAACAAAGCCGAACTAGGTCAGGTCAAGTGTTTGGAGGTTCCCAATGTCTTTGTTAATTAATTCCATGATGATGCGCTCCATAGCCTTGAAGACCAGGCTAGTCAGGCTTACCAGGGTCAGTTGTGGCCCCTCCTTTGTGGAGCAGAATAACCATTGCTGTACACCATTCTATGGGCATGTAGCCTGTGGAGAGGCTGAGGTTGAACAGTGTGTTTGGGTGGGGGGGTTAGTTTGTTCTATAGTTCGTGCAAGATGCAGCCTGGGACACCATCTGGCCCCATTGATACTGTGCTTTTGGCTTTTGAAAGGGCTGTTTTCACCTGTGCGTCTGTGATTTCCAGGACACTACACTTTTCTGGTATTGTTGTGGGCTCTTTTGGGGGTGAGAGGGGGGGGTGAAGTTTGCACTGAATCTGTCTGCCAGGATGTTGGCGATATCAGTGGGTTCAGTATATTTTGTGTTATTTTGCACTAGCTCAGAGCATATCTGCGAGTTGCCACTTAGATTCTTGACATAGCTAAAGAAGGCTTTGTGGTTATCTTTCGAATCCTTGGCTATTTTTCTTTCAAAGTTAGCCTTGGAGGATTTTATGAGGGACCTTAGTTTCTTACTGATACTTATTAGGGATGTCTTTCCTTCTTGGGATTTGCTTTTTTTCTGAACTAGTTTCCTCCTTCTATTGTATAGCCTGTTTATGGCAGGGGCCCACCAGACTGGTTTCCTTCTCTTAGGGGAGTGAGTCTTGGTTTTGCTAGCGATGCCACGATCCATCCATCCTTGTAGGTGCTCATAGAGTGTATTTGTAAAGGTTACTGCATCTTGGACACTGTTATCTTTTAGCGTGGGGGCTGTGAAACTTACCACCTCTGTCTTAAGTAAGGTGAAGTTTGCTATAGAAATGTTTATCACTCTGGTTTCCTTGGTAGGAGGTGGTGGTGTGGTGTGGACATCCAGAGTGATTAGTTTATGGTCTGTTCTAACCAGTGACATGTTGACCTCCGGTGTAGAACACCTGGCGCCCATGTTGGTGATGACCAGGTCCAATATGTTTTCACCTCTGGTAGGAGAATTTACCAGCTGATCCAGGGCATTGGAGTTGATAAATTCCAGGAAGCGCTGACCTGGGAGTTTGTACTTGAGTAGTTTTCCCAGTTAACAGTAGGGTAATTGAAATCACCCAATATCAGGGTGTTCGGTAGGACCTTCATGTTTTCCAGTATCTCCAGAAAGGCAGAGTGGTGGTCCTGGGTCATGGAGGATGATCTGTAGTTGGCCACAGTTTACATTGCAGATTTGCCTGATGTTAGTTGCACATGAATAATCTCGGAGGTATCATGCTGTGCAACTAACCTGGAGGTGTAGGCATCCTTGATGAATATGGATACACCCTCTCCTTTTGTGTTTTGGTCCATGTTCTGTGGCTGAAATGTGTGGTATAAGTTGTAGCCCGGTAGTGCTGGGGTGCTCTGTGGAACCTTGAACCAGGTTTCAGTTACTGCACAGATGTCGATGTTCTCCATACTGAGGAGTGCTTCGAGCGAGTGCATTTTGAGATTTAAACTCCTGGCGTTGAGTAGCATAACCCTTATTTTTTTATTTGTGCTGTTTACGGAGGTGGGTTTGACTTTTGAGCCTTGCATAAAAAAGACACTATGGGGGCAGCAAGAGCCTTGGCCAGTATTCGAAAGCCTAGGGGTGACAGGTGCAAGCCGTCTGTTGTGAAGCAACAAGGCCTGTCAAGCATGTCATCCCAGGCTGACAGAGACTGGATCCCCTTTGAATGACACCAGAAGCTTACTCAATTGTTGAAATTGATCATTTTTTTCTTTATACTGTGGTATCATTCTTGGTGAGGGCAGGATGCTACTCCGAGTCAGGGTCATACCCACCTGGGCTACATGACCAGAGATCTCTTCCATGTCTCTTTTCATGTAGTCCAGGGAGGTACGTCTCAGGTCATTCACACCAACATGAACAATGACAAAGTCATATTTGTACTTGTTCTGGAGTGATCTGAGTGCTTGTGTTATGTGGCAGATTCCGTTTCCCGACAGACAGCTAACAGTAACCTTCTCCTTGTCTAGCCTAGTGAGTGGAACATCAGTGTGCCTGATTATAGAGTCACCTATTACTAGTGTGTTGGTTATGTTATTTCGCCTTAAGGACTGTGATTGCACGGCACACTGATTTTGTGTTTTATGTGTATTCTGGTTTGTGACAGGAGGTGCAGGTTTTTTGGGTGTCTGCTTTGGAGGTCTGTGATGCTTTTGCAGGTTTTTATTTAGAGCCTCCAAGTATGATTTTGTGTATTTATGTGTATTTTTTGCCAGTGCTAGTTTAGTATGTCTGTGTGAGGCTGGAGGTGTGGTGCAGGTGTTAACCTTCTCCTCATGACTGCCTGATCCAGTTTTGGGTGAAGAGAGCTTAGCCTCCAATTTAGCTATATAATTGCATCTCTCACATATGTTAATGTTTTGTGGTAGGAGTAGAGGGTTGTATGTGTACATGAGGCAGTTGTAACATTACCTCAGGATACCCAGGTTCACCAGCTGGACTGGAGAGTAGACCTGAAATTGCCCTTTGGTCATGCCTGAATAGTAGGGTGAGCTGCTTAGTCGCTTGGTTGGTGAGGGGTGAATAATGAGCCTTGCCCTGCTGGGCAATCAAGTGTTGGGGTATATTAGTGCTTGCTATTAGGTCTAAGCAAATGCTGGACTGTAGGATGCTTTTTAAGTGCTTAGGTTGAGAGTTAGACTACTTTCAAGGGAAAAACTGAAGAGGAGGCTTGGTGTAGCTGGGATAAATTTAGCCCTAGCTAACTGTCGCTGCCCTGATGTGCAAAACCGTGGAAATGTGTTTTTTACAGCAGGGAAATGAAAGAGATAGAAATTAGCTGAAAATGGCCTATAAACTATTAACTTCTGGGCTGGAACCATTCCTCCAGGGACAGATGGCTGCTCAAAGCTCCCTCTCTCACAGGTGAACAGAGAAACCTCACTCTATCCAAGTAAGGTATGGGCAACTCAGAAAATTGTAACACAACCCTGAATTCAGCACTAGTCTGAAAACTGGACTATACTAGCTTAGAAAGGTGGGAAACAAGGAAAATATATATTTTTTAAAGATAAGGCAAAAACAATAAAAATACACTTAAAACCACTTTAAACGACTACAAACAGTAAAAAATACACTTAAACAGCTTTAAACAACTACAGACAGTAAAAAATACACTTAAAACAGCTTTAGATGACTATAAGCAATCAGAAAAGGCTTTTAAACAAATGACCCAATTTACCAGTAAAAAAATCTCAAAACTGAGCTCTGTTCCTGTAGTCTTCAATCAGACAAGTTATAACTGCACACTCCTGCCACTGGGGTGCAGGGGAACCTTCTCCAAAAAAGAAGGCCTGAATTAGTGCTAAAGTTATACAAACAAGGTTAGATTCAGCAGGCCTGGATCTAGTCTATGCTACACTGAGCCTTCAATCATCAGTTCCCAACTTAGAAGGATGTAAACTACCTGTCCTGCCACAACAGTGCAGACCACAAACCTTTTTAATGTAAAACAACTGGTTTGAAGCCCAAGTGCTTAAACCACAAGGCTTAGAATGATAGCTACACTTTAATCAGGTTACTACCAAGCAGTAATAATTACAATTTAATACTTTTAAGAAGGCCTGGATTAGTGCTCAAGTTATGCAAACAAAGCTAGATTCAGCAGGCCTGGATCTAGTCTATGCTACAGCAAACAAGGCGCACCAATTTCAGTGAGAAACAGTTCTAATATGCAGGCAATATAAGCCTTTAACCAGAAATTCCCAGCTCAAAAGGGCAGAGTCCAGCCTCTCCTCCCACAAGAGTGCAGACCACGAACCTTCTTAATGTAAAATAACTGGCTTGAAGCCCAAGTGCTTAGACCAGAACTAATACACTTTTCCAGACTCTTCAGGTACTATATGACTCTTGATCAATAACCACATACAGTTGTAATACACACCACTGATAACTTGCCATGATTGTAATACACACCACTGATAACTTGCCACAATTGCAATACACACCACTGATAACTTGCCAGATTTGTAATACACACCACTGATAACTTGCCACGATTGTAATTCTCACCACTGGTAACTTACCACATTTGTAATACACACCACTTATAACTTGCCACGATTGTAATAAACACCACTGATAACTTGCCACAATTGTAATACACACCACTGATAACTTGCCACATTTGTAATACACACCACTGATAACTTGCCACAATTGTAATTCTCACCACTGGTAACTTACCACATTTGTAATACACACCACTTATAACTTGCCACAATTGTAATAAACACCACTGATAACTTGCCACAATTGTAATACACACCACTGATAACTTGCCACATTTGTAATACACACCATTGATAACTTGCCACGATTGTAATACACACCACTGATAACTTGCCACGATTGTAATACTCACCATTGATAACTTACCACATTTGTAATACACACCACTGATAACTTGCCACATTTGTAATACACACCACTGATAACTTGCCATGATTGTAATACTCACCACTGATAACTTTCCACATTTGTAATAGACACCACTGATAATTTGCCACAATTGTAATACACACCACTGATAACTTACCACGATTGTAATACACACCACTGATAACTTGCCAAGTGGAATGGCTTGGAGCCAGATGCATTAGCTTGACAACCTACAGTGCTAAATAAAATCCTGTTCTTAAATAGTAAATACATAATTAAATCAGCCACAAGATCTTAAAATATAAGAAATGATTTAAAACTTTACTTATAGAATAAATAGGTTAGTACTGCTATAGATAAATATCAAGAGGTATATACATTTGTACAGAGGAACAAAAAAATACTTAAACAGCTGAACTGCTTAGAGAAAAGATTCTAATTAATGTTAAATAACTTTGAATGTATTTCATCTTAACTAACATAAGTTAGGAGAAGATTATACAAGCAGACTACAGAGCAGCAATCTTGCCCAGATGTTCACAAGGCAAGATTCAGAGCAGGACTAACTTACTGTATTTGTTTCAGCTCAAACATATTTCAGTCTATTCTTTTTTATCCACAGAAGCCAGAAAAAAATACTTTTTCTCGTACACTTAAAAAAAACAGCATTACAATCAGATGAAATTAACACAGGCTTGCATTTTCTGGCAGGACAAAGTTACAGATGTAATACATATTTGCCTTTATATTACATAAAGAATTAACAAAATTCTCCTACCACTGATATGGAGTCCTGTAAATGCAATTCTATAGAGCAGGTTCTGCTGCAGATTTTCACAAAGTTTAAATGCATCTTACAAATGTCTGAACTAAGAGGATAGAAAAAAGAAACACTGACATCACATTTATATCAGTTTCTCTTTAGTTTCTCTCCCTTGGCATCACAAAGGGTTTAAACATAATGTGGAGAGAAATGGCCTATAATAGATCCTTGTGGGAAACATATATAGAAAGGGAGGGTGTATCTTGCTAAAATGTCTAGGAGTGAGGTAACCCCTGAGCCAGAAGATAACATTTAGGGCAAAATGAGCTGTGAAGCATTTATGTGATTTTGAATAACTGGGATGGAGATCCCGGGCATGACAGAGGAAAAAAGCATCAGCAAGCCTTCATCAGGGTGAGGGAGAGTAAAGCACTCGATGTATTTATTTTTGTGATAAATCCTTTCTGATATCTTGAGAGCATTTATTTAAATATTCAGAGGCGTGTTGATAAAGTGCCTTTTCAAGTAGTTAGGGAGGGTAGAAGGGAGATGGATCGATTTTCAGAGTTGCTGTAATGTGTAACCAGTTTGAAGCACTTATTACTAAGAGACAGACCAAATTGGAACTCCTACATTACAGTCTTACCTTAGAAACAGTAATGTGTTTGTGAGACTGATTTCATTTTATTTAGTACCAACTATCTTATAAATGTAACTACTGTTTGTGCATAAATGTAAATAGAAATGTAACTACTGTTTGTGCATAAATGTAAATAGAAATGTAACTACTGTTTGTGTATAAATGTAAATAGAAATGTAACTACTGTTTGTGTATAAATGTAACTACTGTCTGTATAAACGTAAATAGAAATGTAACTACTGTTTGTGCATAAATGTAAATAGAAATGTAACTACTGTTTGTGTATAATGTAAATAGAAATGTAACTACTGTTTGTGTATAAATGTAAATAGAAATGTAACTACTGTTTGTGGATAAATGTAAATAGAAATGTAACTACTGTTTGTGTATAATTTGTGTATAAATGTAAATAGAAATATAACTACTGTTTGTGTATAAATGTAAATAGAAATGTAACTACTGTTTGTGTATAAATGTAAATAGAAATGTAACTATATTCCTTTATCACATCCAGCTGTAGATGTCTTTATTAAGGTGTAAGACATGGAAGTCGTGGGACTTAGGAACAAAACAAATAAAACACATAAGAAGACCTTTTATAATTTAAATGCAGCTGAAAATAGGGCTTTACAAGGATTAATGAAAAAATGACAAAATAATTATAAGACCCCCAATAAAGGAGGCAGTATAGTGGTCATGGACATCTCAGACTATGTTCAAAGGATAACAGATATGCTAAAGGTTGAACAGATATATAAAAACTTTTCAGACAGGCCATAAACAATATTAATGCTAAGGTCACAAATGACCTGTATGATATGTTACTGCTGCACATGATTACTAAAGAATTATACAATTATTTGGTGTTAGAACATCCTTTAATTCCTATTACAAAAGGCCTCCCAAAAATAAATAAAAATCTCATGGATTCACTGATATGTCCAGTTGCATCTGGGAGTTGATGGCTTACAGAGCCAGCCTCCATTTTTGTGGAACATCATTTGAAGCCTCGAACTATGAAAGTACCTACAATTCTGAAAGATACCTCACAGTTTCTAAGATCTCTATATCAAAGCTTTGACGATGCTAATCCAGAATTAAAACTGTTTGGTAATGATGGATGTAAGGAGCTTATTTACAGTAATACCGAATGATTATGGCATAAAAGCCATTTGTGACTTCTTGGAGGAAAATAATACCCTTGAAAGTTTTATTATCCTTCAGATATGTTCTTTACTCAGGATTATCTTGGAAAATAATGTTTTTATTTTTGGAAGTGATTATTATTGGCAAAGATGGGGGTAGTGATGGGCACACTCTATGCAAATAGGTATTCCAATATTGTCACAGAATACTGGGAATATCGGGTCTATATTAGAAGCACAAAAATGCTTCTAAGCGAATATGGAAACAGCGACACATATTCATCGTTTCGCATTTAAGCGATTCAATGAGTATGTCATAGGGCAAGGAGGTAGTTGGCCAACTTCATGGAGTTGCCCTTTCCTTCCCTATAGTGCGATCTCAGAGTTGGTATATTTAGTTAGGTGGGTGTGGGGGACAGAGCCCCCCACCTTGAGGGTGTGGTGGGTGAAGCCCCCCACCTGTTTATGATGTTAAATTATTTTTTTTTTAATGAACGACCACGTAAGTATTTTTTCCCTAGAGAAAAATTTGCTTACATGGCCATTCGCTATTTTTAGATTTCATGCGTTATGTGTCGACTTTTATGTAGTCACACATATGCACTTTCAGCCTGATAATATAGACCTGGGAATATCAACATATATTGAATGAAGTAAATCCTTAGAGGAGATATATCTTATTCTACAAAAGATTTGTGGATGATATATTTTTGTTGTGGACAGGAAATGATACTGAATTGTACAAATTCCAAAAGTATCTTGGTGAAACAACATTGTTTCTAAGTTTTGAGACACGAAGATCTAATAGTAGCACTGATTTTCTGGACGTTAGGTCGGAACTTGACCCGCATCATGTACTGAGCACGAATATCTATAGAAAAGATCGTTGGAAGAATGACATGCTTCACGGGATGAGCACGCATCCGAAACATGTATATTCACACATACTAGGACAGTTCTTGAGAACTTCGAGGTTATGTGCAGATGACACAAGGTATAATGCTGAGCTTGAACATCTGACACAGAATCATAAACAAAGTGGTTATAATAGTAAAGAGCTTAACACAGCCATTAGTGACAGTAAGACTTTGAGACCATATTACTATAAGCAACATAATACAGATGGAGTAAATCAAAAAGTAAGAAAAATAATACAGAACGGGGATTAGGCTTTTGTCAACATTCAGTAATGATGTGGAACAAATATGGCAGGTAATAAAAAATAATTGTAACATTTTAACAGCAGTTCCCAATGTCAGGAGAATAGTTGGGAAACATCTGAAGTTTTGGTTTAGGAATAGGAAGAACCTAAAGTGACTGTTGCTTCAAGATGTTCAGAGGAGACCAAAGACACTTTCTATGAAAATAGGAACATATCCTCGTAGGAGATGGAAGGCATGCTCATTTATTAATGCAAACATTTTTTGAACATCCAATTACACATGCATTTTACAGGCTTAATGTTTATGCTGGTTGTATAAGTCAGAATCTTGTATAAATAGCTTCATGTGAACAATGCATTTTCTTCTATGTGGGAAAGACGACAGATGTTTAAAAGAGAGAATACTACATTATTTGAGTGATATACACCTCAAAAATAGGAATAATGCTTTAGCACAGCATATACAAGGTTATCCTACACTTAACTTTTTATTTATGGTTCTGCAATTAGTGGAAGAAAATTTAAGAGGTGGAGAGACATAAAATTGCACAGAGTACTTGGAGATGTGTTGGATAGCCAGTTTAGAGGCTGACAAGGAACCAGGACTTAACGGTATGGTCCCTTTAAAACCTGCATTGAAAGGAAAGAAATTACCTTGATAGCTTAGTTCTCATTGGTGTGTATCAGTTTAGACATCCTTGGATTAGAGGAAATGGCAGGATATGAAAAAGGCTTAGATAGCTGAAAGGGCTTGGCCTGTATATCTTACTAAGATTTATCCTGTTTTTTTGAATTGTGTTATTTTATTGTGTTTTATTAAATAGTTGGGTTTTAAACAGTTGGATCTTTTACCTCCACTGTGGTGACAAGACTTTGCTTTGTTTTATCTTTGGTAAGGCTTTGCCTTCAAAGCTTTCAGTGTGATTATTTGAGTGTGGGAACTTGGTATCAAAGTACATCCCTGCAAAATCACTTTGAGGAAATACTGATCTGTTTTACATTGTGTGCTGGTATATCTGGAGATGGGATAGTGTGGTTGGGTAACTGGTCATCACTAAGGAGATAGCTGAGCTAAAAAAATCAGATCCTATTTCATACGTTCATAGGTTCATAGGTTGGTACTAGGCTATCAGCCCTAGGGCCTATACAAGCCTAGCCATAACAATTCCCTGGATATTTCTTCCCACAATATTTACTTCTCTGGATCCCTGTCTAGCAGGGTGACTGACATGATCCCTGAGGTGAATTTACTGTCTCCCATCCAATCATCAAGGTTCCTTTTGAAGAGGGCCAAGGAGGCACTCTGCTTGACATGTATGGGCAGTCTATTCCAGAGTTTGGGGAGTCTCTGAGTCAGGAACCTATTCCTCCAGCATGTTTTGTTCATTGTGATGACAAGGTTTAGATCCCTGGAATGTGTGGTTCTGAGGGATTGGGATTTCTTTAAGTGGAACATGTCCAACAGTTCAGGGTTTGACATGGCCTTGTATGTTAAGCAGAGATCACCTCTGAGTAGACGATATGCCACAGAGTATAGCTGGAGTTTTTTAGAAGGTCAGCGTAGGGCATCTGCTTTAGGCTTGTGGTTCTTTTAGTGAGGTGTTTCTCTGGTTTGAGTCTCGACTGGAGTTCCCGCTGTGCAGACTGCATATCTTCACTACTACTAGTACCGTCCCACATCACGAAGACACACATCAGGTGAATTGTCAACTCGCAATTGTCCATAGGTATGTTTGCATGATATGGAAGGAAGGCTTAGAAATGTACTGTAATTCCATGATTACTATGTAAACACTGTGGATGGCAGCGTTGTTCATAGGGTCACTATAGGAACTGGATGTCACTCAACAGCATTGGAGAAATGGCTAGTTAAGACAAGACATAGTGGGGTGAGTACAAAGACATATCACTACAATATTTTTCCTGGCATGTAACTAGACTCTGCAGAAGTCTTTTGTGTCCTAAACAGCCATTTTTTGCAAAGACCTAGATGGAGTCAGTCCAGACAACAGACACTCATATAGTGCAGTATCTGCACAAAAAGTCTGTGGTATGACAACTAAAGAACTTAACATGGACATCCATGAGGAAAAGTGATGCAGTCTAGGGAGGCCTTACATCACCAGGTCATTTAACTTCATTCTGGAAATCAGTAAAAGTTCAATGGGGAGCATCTTTGATGAGCAGAAATTCAAGAGATTAAGAGATCACAATATGAATTTTCAGAGTGAATGGTTAACGAGAAAATCAGAAAACGGGTACCTGGAGAAACTAATCAGAAGAGTCTAGGGAGGGGAAAACCAACACTGTTCAGAGGAGTCTAGGGAGGGGGAATACCAACAGCATTCACAAGAGTCTAGGGAGGGGGAATACCAACAGCGTTCAGAAGAGTCTAGGGAGGGAGGATACTAACAACATTCAGAGGAGTCTTGGGAGGGGGAAAACCAACACTGTTCAGAGGAGTTTAGGGAGGGGGAATACCATCAGCTTTCAGAGGAGTCTAGGGAGGGGGAATAACAACAGTGTTCAGAGGAGTCTAGGGAGGGGGGATACCAACAGTGTTCAGAGGAGTGTAGGGAGGAGGAATACCAACAGTGTTCAGAGGAGTCTCGGGAGGGGGAATACCAACAGTGTTCAGCGGAGTCTAGGGAGGGGGGATATCAGCAGCATAAAGAGGAGTCTAGGGAGGGTGATACCAACAGCATTCAGAGGAGTCTAGGGAGGGACATGCCAACAGCATTCAGATGAGTCTAGAGAGGGGGAATAACAACATCGTTCAGAGGAGTCTAGGGAGGGTGGATATCAAGAGCACTGAGAGGAGTCTTGGGAGGGGGAATACCGACAGTGTTCAGAGGAGTCTAGGGAGGGGGGATACCAACAGCGTTTAGAGGAGTCTAGGGAGGAGGAATACCAACACCGTTCAGAGGAGTCTCGGGAGGGGGAATACCGACAGTGTTCAGAGAAGTCTAGGGAGGGGGAATACCATCAGCTTTCAGAGGAGTCTCGGGAGGGGGAAAACCAACACTGTTAAGAGGAGTTTAGAGAGGGGGAATACCATCAGCTTTCAGAGGAGTCTAGGGAGGGGGAATACCAACAGCTTTCAGAGGAGTCTGGGGAGGGGGGATACCAACAGCGTTCAGAGGAGTCTAGGGAGGAGGAATACCAACAGTGTTCAGAGGAGTCACGGGAGGGGGAATACCGACAGTGTTCAGAGGAGTCTAGGGAGGGGGGATACCAGCAGCATAAAGAGGAGTCTAGGGAGGGTGATACCAACAGCGTTCAGAGGAGTCTAGGGAGGGACATATTAACAGCATTCAGAGGAGTCTAGTGAGGGGGAATAATAACAGCGTTCAGAGGAGTCTAGGGAGGGTGGATACCAACAGCATTCAGAGGAGTCTCGGGAGGGGGAATACCGACAGTGTTCAGAGGAGTCTAGGGAGGGGGGATACCGACAGTGTTCAGAGGAGTCTAGGGAGGAGGAATACCAACAGCATTCAGAGGAGTCTCAGGAGGGGGAATACCGACAGTGTTCAGAGGAGTCTAGGGAGGGGGTATACCAACAGCATTCAGAAGAGCCTAGGGAGGGAATACCAACAGTGTTCAGAGGAGTCTAGGGAGGGGGATACCAACAGCATTCAGAGGAGTCTAGGGAGGAGGAATACCAGCAGTGTTCAGAGGAGTCTTGGGAGGGGAAATACCGACAGTGTTCAGAGAAGTCTAGGGAGGGGGGATACCAACAGCATTCAGAGGAGTCTAGGGAGGGTGATACCGACAGTGTTCAGAGGAGTCTAGGGAGGAGGAATACTGACAGCATTCAGAGGAGTCTACGGAGGGGGATACCAACAGTGTTCAGAGGAGTCAAGGGAGAAGGAATACCAACAGCATTCAGAGGAGTCTCGGGAGGGGGAATACCGACAGTGTTCAGAGAAGTCTAGGGAGGGGAGATACAAACAGCATTCAGAGGAGTCTAGGGAGGGTGATACCAACAGTGTTCAGAGGAGTCTAGGGAGGGGGAAACTGACAGCATTCAGAGGAGTCTAGGGAGGAGAATACCAACAGTGTACAGAGGAGTCTAGGGAGGGGGGATACCAACAGCATTCATAGGAGTCTAAGTAGAGGGAATACCAACAGCATTCAGAGGAGTCTAGGGAGCGGGAATACTGACAGCGTTCAGAGGAGTCTAAGGAGAGGGAGTACCAACAATGTTCAGAAGAGTCTAGGGAGGGGGAATACCAATAGCGTTCAGAGGAGTCTAGAGAGGGGGAATACGAACAGCATTCAGTGGAGTTTAGGGAGGAGGAAAACCGACAGCATTCAGATGAGTCTAATGAGGGACATACCAACAGCATTCAGAGGAGTCTAGGGAGGGGGGAATACCAACAGCGTTCAGAAGAGTCTAGGGAGGGGGGATACCAACAGCCTTCTGAGGTGTCTTGGGAGGGGGAATACCGACGGTGCTCAGAGGAGTCTATGGAGGGGGGATACCAACAGTATTTAGAAGAATCTAGGGATAGTGATACCAACAGTGTTCAGAGAAGTCTAGGGAGGGACATACCAACAGCATTCAGAGGAGTCTAGGGAGGGTGAATACCAGCAGTGTTCAGAGGAGTCTAGGGAGGGGGGGATACCAACAGCATTCAGAGGAGTCTTGGGAGGGGGAATACCGACAGTGTTCAGAGGAGTCTAGGGAGGAGGGATGCCAACAACGTTCAGAGGAGTCTAGGGAGGAGGAATGCCAACAGCATTCAGAGGAGAATCGGGAGGAGGAAAACTGACAGTGTTCAGAGGAGTCTAGGGAAGAGGAATACCAACAGCGTTCAGAGGAGTCTAGGGAGGGTGAATACCAGCAGTGTTCAGAGGAGTCTAGGGAGGGGGGATACCAACAGCATTCAGAGGAGTCCAGGGAGGAGGAATACCAACAGCATTCAGAGGAGAATTGGGAGAGGGAAAACCGACAGTGTTCAGAGGAGTCTCGGGAGGTGGAATACCTACAGTGTTCAGAGGAGTCTAGGGAGGAGGAATACCATCATCTTTCAGATGAGTCTAGGGAGGGGGAATAACAACAGTGTTCAGAGGAGTCTAGGGAGGGGGAATACCAACAGCGTTCAGAGGAGTCTAGGGAAGAGGAATACCAACAGTCTTCAGAGTAGTCACAGGAGGGGGGAATACCAACAGTGTTCAGTGTAGTCTAGGGAGGATGGATATCAGCAGCATAAAGAGGAGTCTAGGGAGGGACATACCAACAGCATTCAGATGAGTCTAGGGAGGGGGAATAACAACATAATTCAGAGGAGTCTAGGGAGGGTGGATACCAGCAGCGTTCAGAGGAGTCTCGGGAAGGGGGATACCAACAGCGTTCAGAGGAGTCTCGGGAGGGGGAATACCGACAGTGTTCAGTGGAGTCTAGGGAGGAGGAATACCAACAGCGTTCAGAGGAGTCTCAGGAGGGGGAATACTGACAGTGTTCAGAGGAGTCTAGGGAGGGGGGGATACCAACAGCATTCAGTGGAGCCTAGGGAGGGTGATACCAACAGTGTTCAGGGGAGTCTAGGGAGGAGGAATACCAACAGCATTCAGAGGAGTCTAGGGAGGGGGATACCAACAGCATTCAGAGGAGTCTAGGAAGGGGGGATACCAACAGCGTTCAGAGGAGTCTTGGGAGGGGGAATACCGACAGTGTTCAGAGGAGTCTAGGGAGGGGGGATACCAACAGCATTCAGAGGAGTCTAGGGAGGGTGATACCAACAGTGTTCAGGGGAGTCTAGGGAGGAGGAATACCAACAGCATTCAGAGGAGTCTAGGGAGGGGGGATACCAACAGTGTTCAGAGGAGTCTAGGGAGGAGGAATACCAACAGCATTCAGAAGAGTCTCGGGAGGGGGAATACTGACAGTGTTCAGAGAAGTCTAGGGAGGGGGGATACAAACAGCATTCAGAGGAGTCTAGGGAGGGTGATACCGACAGTGTTCAGAGGAGTCTAGGGAGGGGGGATACCAACAGCATTCAGGGGAGTCTAGGGAGGGGGAAACTGACAGCATTCAGAGGAGTCTAGGGAGGAGAATACCAACAGTGTACAGAGGAGTCTAGGGAGGGGGGTTACCAACAGCATCCAAAGGAGTCTAAGGAGACAGAATACCAACAGTGTTCAGAGGAGTCTAAGGAGAAGGAATACCAACAGCGCTCAGAGGAGTCTAAGGAGGGGGAAAACCGACAGCATTCAGAGGAGTCTAGGGAGCGGGAATACTGACAGCATTCAGAGGAGTCTAAGGAGAGGGAATACCAACAACATTCAGAGGAGTCTAGGGAGGGGGAATACCAACAGCGTTCAGAGAAGTCTAGAGAGGGGGGAATACGAACAGCGTTCAGTGGAGTTTAGGGAGGAGGAAAACCGACAGCATTCAGAGGAGTCTAATGAGGGACATACCAACAGCATTCAGAGGAGTCTAGGGAGATGGGAATACCAACAGCATTCAGAGGAGTCTAGGGAGGGGGGATACCAACAGCCTTCTGAGGTGTCTTGGGAGGGGGGATACCGACAGTGTTCAGAGGAGTCTAGGGAGGAGGAATACCAACAGCGTTCAGAGGAGTCTCGGGTGGGGGAATACCAACAGTGTTCGGAGGAGTCTAGGGAGGGGGGATACCAACAGTATTTAGAAGAATCTAGGGAGAGTGATACCAACAGTGTTCAGAGAAGTCTAGGGAGGGACATACCAACAGCATTCAGAGGAGTCTAGTGACGAGGAATACCAGCAGTGTTCAGAGGAGTCTAGGGAGGGGGGATACCAACAGCATTCAGAGGAGTCTCGGGAGGGGGAATACCGACAGTGTTCAGAGGAGTCTAGGGAGGAGGGATACCAACAGCGTTCAGAGGAGAATCGGGAGGGGGAATATCGACAGTGTTCAGATGAGTCTAGGGAGGGGGGATACCAACAGCATTCAGAGGAGCCTAGGGAGGGAATACCAGCAGCGTTCAGAGGAGTCTAGGGAGGGGGGATACCAACAGCGTTCAGAGGAGTCTAGGGAGGAGGAATACCAACTGCATTCAGAGGAGTCTCGGGAGGGGGAATACTGACAGTATTCAGAGGAGTCTAGGAAGGGGGGATACCAACAGCATTCAGAGGAGTCTAGGGAGGGTGACACCGACAGTATTCAGAGGAGTCTATGGAGGAGAAATACCGACAGCATTCAGAGGAGTCTCAGGAGGGGAATACCAACAGTGTTCAGAGGAGTCTAGGGAGGGGGGGATACCAACTGCGTTCAGAGGAGTCTAAGGAGAGGGAATACCGACAGTGCTTAGAGGAGTCTAAGGAGAGGGAATACCAACAGCGTTCAGAGGAGTCTAAGGAGAGGGAATACCAACAGCGGTCAGAGGAGTCTAGGGTGGGGGAAAACCTTCAGCATTCAGAGGAGTCTAGGGAGGGGGAATATCAACAGCGTTCAGAGGAGTTTGAGGAGAGGGACTACCAACCGAGTTCAAAGGAGTCTAGGGAGGGGGAATACTGACAGCATTCAGAGGAGTCTATGGAGGGGGGGATACCAACAGCATTCAGAGGAGTCTAGGGAGGGGGGATACCAACAGCGTACAGAGGAGTGTAAGGAGAGGGAATACTGACAGTATTCAGAGGAGTCTAGGGAGGGGGATACCAACAGCGTTCAGAGGAGTCTGGGGAGGGTGATACCGACAGTGTTCAGAGGAGTCTAAATAGAGGGAATACCAACAGTGTTCAGAGGAGTCTAGGAGGGGAAAACCAACAGCATTCAGAGGAGTCTAGGGAGGGGAATACCAACAGAGATGTTCTTCGTGTTTCACTGTTGCAGTCATTACATTTGGGTAATCTGCTGGCAGGTTGCCCTCATTCGGCCTGATTAACAAAGTCTTGGGTCCTGCGTTGGATGCTGTCTCTTCTTCCATGACGTCAGGTTGTCAGGAGTATAAAACATGCATCCGATGTCATTACATCAGTCTTTCTTGCCATGCGGTGCCTGAAGCAGAAGCAGTTTGCAAGTGCCAGTCGGCCGACTCCTGAAATTTTCATTTTCGAGTTTCAATACCGAAGTCTTCAACTTAAAGTTAAGTACCCCTTTGGGGAAACTTTTTCTTGCTCCTTACCGATGTCAGTAAAAGTTAATAATTGCATTACTTGTGGATAGCAAATACCTCATAAAGATTTTCCTTCGTACTGTATTCCTTGCCTAGGCCCTGACCATGACATACCTTGCTGTCGGATTTGTGCTTTATTTAATCAGCGCACTATCCATTGACGGTACTTTTTTGCCTCTAATTATTTTGGTTCTAGGTTTAATTATCCAGAAATGTCATCGGTTAGCCTTCCAACTACCGGAATTCTGAAAAAATGCAAAAATAAAGTCAGAGACAGGCTGCCGAGGTCCAAAACTGCCAACAACACTTCTCCCAAGCCAGTCGCCAGTTCGCTGGTACTCAGTGAGGTGCTTTAGCAGTCCCTGATACCCGCTACTTCTGATTCGCAGGCCTCTACTGAGCCCCATTTGGAGTCCGGTGTGCCACGAGATGCTTCCCCTTTGGAACCCGCGGATGTCTATACCTTGGATGGGTCCGGAGCTGCTGTGCAGGCACCGGCTTCTGAGGGTGTATTCAGGCCTACTGACTTGCATATTAAATCAACACTGCCTTCATTATTAAGGCCTAAATCTCGATCCATGTCTAAAAAAATGATGCCCAGGTCACATGCTCAGGCCCCTATGCTTAAAAAACAAATGATAAAAATGGCTGAAGATCTAATAACTCTAATCAGGGGTAGTCAACCCCCCCCCCCTTCTAAGAGGCCTAGGGCTGAGCTTGATTATGAATCTTCTGATCAGGATTTTGTTTTTCTGACTCTTCTAATGACCTGGATTTGTCCATGCCTACTTACGAGGATTCCAATGCAGAGGACTCCATCCCCTCTGCTTCTCCTCCTGAGGACTTTTCTTTTGGGGATACTTTACATGCCTTGAGGGAGCATTTCCACTGGGAAAGCCAGGATTTTTCTGATTCAAAAAAGAGGCTTAGGGATTTCCTCCTTCTACCTCAGCATAGGCCTTTGGCTGTACCTCCTGTACTAGATATTGTTGATGATGTGTTCTCGGAATCCAGTTTGACCCCTGATTCCCTGCCTCTGGCTCCTAGTAAACCTGACAGATACTACAGGGTTCCTGAGTCCCACAAATTCCTTTTCAAAAATCCTGTTGCAGATCCAGAAACCATTTCTCAGGGGCCTACGGGTATTAAGGCTTCTACTGCTAAAAATCCTACCCCTTCTGATAGAGACTCCAGGGGGCTGGATAGATGGGATAAAAAGATTTATACTTCTGTGACCTTGGCAATCATAGCATTAAACTGCCAATTTCATATGTTAAAATATCAACAGCATATTTTTGGGCTGCTTAAACAGAAAATTATGTTGATTCCTGACTGTGTGGAAAATAAAGACTTACAGGATTTAATGCATTCTGCTGAGCAAGCTGGAAAACATACTTTGCAATGTGGTTTTGATTCTTTAGAGGCCTCCTGCAGGGCTGATGTTACTGGGTCTGTGCTTAGAAGGCATGCTTGGCTTAAGGAGCAATCTTTGCCTGATCATGTTAAAGCTAAATTGTTGGATGCTCCTTTAAATCAGGACCACCTGTTTGGCAATGATGCTGAAGAAGTTCTAAAAAAGATGGAAGATAAAGCTAAATCTATGCAAACTGTTAAAGATTTCTTACAAGTGCAACCTCCAAGATTTAGTAGGCATTGGCCTACTAAGAATTGGTCCTTTCCAGCCTCTTCCAGATCCTCTCAAGCCAATCCCAGACACAGCAAAAACCCCAGGTTTCAATCCCAGGGTACTCTCAGAGCTAAGCAGTGGGGGGCTTCCACTTCCAAATCTGGAAATAACAAGACACCCCCCCTACAGTAAACATTCTCAATGACTTCCTTTTAAAATTACCAAGCACTTATCTCTCAACCGCCCCTTTGGGGGGAAAGATTGATCTTCATGCAAAGAACTGGGAACTCATAACCCAGGACAAATGGGTTTTAAATATAGTGTCCCAGGGATACAGATTTCTTTTCCACACATTGCCAACACCAAACAGGTGCCCAGACCTGCCCCCAAAGCAGTGGGCAGAAGCTCAAAAACAAGTACTTTCTCTCTTAAGCTTGGGGGCTATTCAACTGGTGCCAGAAGAGGAAAAGTGACAAGGTTTCTATTCAAGGCTTTTCCTGTTACCCATAAAACACAAATCATGGCATCCAATCCTGGACCTGTCTACTCTAAACACCTTTATGGAGATGCCAAAATTCAAGATGCGGAGTCTTCACCAGTTACTTCCTGTGCTAGGCAAAGACATCTGGTTGGTAACTCTAGATATAAAAGAAGCATTCCTGCACATCCCAATCAGAGAATCCTGCAGAAGATACCTACGCTTCAAAGCAGCCTACTTGCATTATCAGTTCTCTGCACTGCCCTTTGGCTTGTCTACTGCACCCAGGGTATTCACAAAGTGCCTGGCTCCAGTTATTGCATTTTGCAGACAAATAAATATTCAAATATATCCATACCTAGACGATTGTCTAATTCAGGCAGAAAACTAGGGCATACTCTTAAATCATCTGGCGTTTGTAAAAAAGGTTCTAACTTGTCTAGGGTACACCATAAACAAAAAGAAATCACAACTGGTACCCTGTCAACAGATTACATTCCTGGGTGCAAGGTTGAATGCAACTGCCCAGATGGATTTCCTCACTCCAGAGAAGCAAATTCATTTGGTAACTTACTTCAAACAGGTGGCCACAAAAACCCTGCTATCTGCAAGACAAATACTGCAAGCCTTGGGGTTCATGGCCTCCTGCATTCTTCTAATTCCATATGCAAGACTGCATATGAGGAAACTACAGTCCATGCCTCAGCTATTTCAGCTCACTATGACACAGAACCATCCCTCTTCTCTCATCATCTGATCAAGCAGTATCTCAGAGGGGCAAAAAAACTTGAGACCACCCAGGAGAGCTCTAACCCCTGCCTGGGACCTTAACTTTGTTTTGGAGAAACTCACTCTACCTCCTTTCAAGCCAGCTGTTACTGCAGACTTAAAATTTCTTTCTTGGAAAACAGCCTTCCTTTTAGCAATCATGTCAGCTAGAAGGATTTCTGAATTACAGGCCCTTATGGCAGTGGAGCCTTTTATTATCTTTCATGCGGGCAGGATATCTCTCAGGACCAATCCATCCTTCATACCCAAGGTGGTTTCCAGTGTGGCTCTTAATCAGTCTATTCATTTGCCAACCTTCTTTCCCAATCCACAGAACAAAGGGGAATGGATTCTGCACTCCTTGGATGTGCACAGATAACTAAGATTCTACTTGGACAGGACTAAATCTCGAAGAAAATCTGAACAATTGCTGGTAGCATTTGCTGCAGGGGCAGAGGAGAAGGCTATTTCAAAACAAACCATTTCTAAATGGATAAGCCATTGCATTCATTTCTGCTATAAGCACCATGGAAAACCTATCCCCCAGGGGATCAGATCTCACTCCACCTGGGCTGCATCTACTTCTGCAGCCTTTCTCAGAGGTGTCCCTACCAGAGATATCCTAGAAGCTGCTGCCTGGAGTTCTGTGCATACTTTCACCAAGCATTATCATTTACCAATTTTCTCTAAATCCAGAGCTGGCTTTGCCACTACTGTCTTGCAGGGCCTTATAGCTGGCCCTAAAGCTGTATAAACTCCTCCTCCCAACCATAGCTTTGGGAATCTACCCAAATGTAATGACTGCAACAGTGAAACATGAAGAACATAGTACAGTTGTGTACACTTACCATAAATGTAGATGTTCAAGGGTATTCACTGTTGCAGTCCTGGTTACCCTCCCTCCAGCCCCCTAGATCTTCTAAATATATATCTACTTTCCTTTACTATGCTTAAAAGCCTTTTTGGTGTATTTGCTTTTGGTTGGAGGTATACTTTTGTGTTTTTGTATTTATTTGCTCCCCATTGGGGGGCACCTGACATCTGGGGCAAGAAAAACTGATGTAATGGCATCGGCTGCATGTTTTATACCCCTGACAACCTGACATCATGGAAGAAGGGACAGCAACCGACGCAGGACCCAAGACTTTGTTAATCAGGCCAACTGAAGGCAACCTGCCAGCAGATTACCCAAGTGTAATGACTGCAACAGTGAATACACTCAAACATCTACATTTATGATAAGTGTACACAACTGTACTTTCAGAGCAGTCTATGGAAGGGGAACACTGACAACATTCAGAGGAGTCTAGGGAGGGGAATACCAACAGCATTCAGAGGAGTCTAGGTAGGGTAATACCAACAGCGTTCAGAGGAGTCTAGGGAGGGGGATACCAACAGCATTCAGAGGAGTCTAGGGAGGGGGATACCAACAGTGTTCAGAGGAGTCTAAGGAGAGAGAATACCAACAGCATTCAGAGGAGTCTAGGGAGTGGGAAAATGACAGCATTTAGAGGAGTCTAGGGAGGGGGGATACCAACAGCGTTCAGAGGAGTCAAGGGAGGGGGAATACCAACAGCATTCAGAGGAGTCTAGAGAGTGTGAATACCAACAGCGTTCAGAGGAGTCTAGGGAGGGTGAATACCAACAGAGTTCAGTGGAGTCTAGGGAGGGGAATACCAACAGCGTTCAGAGGAGTCTAGGGAGGGTGAATACCAACAGCAGTCAGAGGAGTCTAGGGAGGAGGAATACCGACAGCATTCAGACGAGTCTAGGGAGGGGGGATACCAACAGCGTTCAGAGGAGTATAGGGAGGAGGAATACCGACAGCGTTCAGAGGAGTCTAGGGAGGAGGATTACCGACGGCATTCAGAGGAGTCTAGGGAGAGGGTATACCAACAGCATTCAGAGGAGTCTCGGGACGGGGAATACTGACAGTGTTCAGAGCACTCCAGGGAGTGTGAATACCAACAGCATTCAGAGGAGTCTAGAGTGGGGGAATAGCCAACAGCATTCAGAGAAATCTATGGAGGGGAATACCGACGAGTCTAGGGAGGGGGAATACCGACAGCATTCAGAGGAGTCTAGGGAGGGGGAATACCAACAGCGCTCAGAGGAGTCTAGGGAGGAGGAATACCAACAACATTCAGAGGAGTCTAGAGAGTGGGAATAACCAACAGCATTCAGAGAAATCTAGGGAGGGGGAATACCAACACCATCCAGAGGAGTCCAGGAAGGGAGAGACCAACCGCGTTCAGAGGAGTCTAGGGAGGGAGAATGCTGACAGCATTCAGAGGAGTCTAGGGAGGGTGATACCAACAGCATTCAGAGGAGCCTAGGGTGGGGGAATACCGACAACATTCAGAGGAGTCTAGGGAGGGGGGATGCCAACAGCATTCAGAGGACTCTTGGGAGGGGGGAATACCAACAGCATTCAGAGGAGTCTAGGGAGGGTGATACCAACAGCATTCAGAGGAGTCTAGGGAGGGTGATACCAACAGCATTCAGAGGAGTCTAGGGAGGGACATACCGACAGCATTCAGAGGAGACTAGGGAGGGACATACCAATAGCATTCAGAGGAGTTTAGGGAGGGATATACCAACAGCATTCAGAGGAGTCTGGGGTGGGGGAATACCGACACATTCAGAGGAGTCTAGGGAGGGTGATACCAACAGCATTCAGAGGCGTCTAGGGAGGGACATACCGACAGCATTCAGAGGAGACTAGGGAGGGACATACCAACAGCATTCAGAGGAGTCTAGGGAGGGATATACCAACAGCATTCAGAGGAGTCTGGGGTGGGGGAATACCGACGCATTCAGAGGAGTCTAGGGGAGGGTGATACCGACAGCATTCAGAGGATTCTAGGGAGGGACATACCGACAGCATTCAGAGGAGACTAGGGAGGGACATACCAACAGCATTCAGAGGAGACTAGGGAGGGACATACCAACAGCATTCAGAGGAGTCTGGGGTGAGGGAATACCGACGCATTCAGAGGAGTCTAGGGAGGGGGAATACCGACGCATTCAGAGGAGTCTGGGGTGGGGGAATACCGACAGCATTCAGTGGAGTCTAGGGAGGGACATACTAACAGCGTTCAAAGGAGTCTAGGGAGGGTGATCCCAACAGCGTTCAGATGAGTCTAGGGTGGGGATACCAACAAAGTTCAGAGGAGTCTAGGGAGGGGGAATACTGACAGCTGTTAGAGGAGACTAGGGAGGGGGAATACTGACAGTCTTTAGAGGAGTTTAGAGAAGGGGAATACCAACAGCATTCAAAGGAGTCTAGGGATGGGGAATACCAACAGCATTCAGAGAAGTCTAGGGAGGGTGAAACCAACAGCATTCAGAGGTGTCTAGGGAAGAGGAATACTGACAGTGTTTGGAGGAGTCTAGGGAGGGAGATACCAACAGTGTTCAAAAGAATCTCGAGAGGGTAAATACCAACAGTGTTCAAAGGAGTCTAGGGAGGAGGAATACCAACAGCGTTCAGAGCAGTCTAGGGAGGATGATAGCAACTGTGTTCTGAGGAGTCTAGGGTGACAGAAAATTAACAGTGTTCAGAGGAGTCTAGGGAGGCTAATATCAACAGCGTTCAGAGGAGTCTATGGAGGGTGATACCAACAGAGTTCATTGGTGTCTCGCGTGGAGAATACCAACAGCGTTCAGAGGAGTCTAGGGAGGGTGATACCAACAGCGTTCAGAGGCGTCTAGGGAGGGGGAGTACCAGCAGCATTTAGAGGAGTCTAGGGAGGGAGAATACCAATAGCATTCACAGGAGTCTAGGGAGGGAGAATACTGACAGCACAGGAGACTCATAAAGCTATGCCTTTGAGGGTTGATTGAGTATGTCATGGTAACCTAATTTGTTACAAAGTACTATAAGTAACGTCAACCCGTAGTCCTGGGTTTCATTCCTTCCATCTCATTTTGCATGCTTTGTGACTTGGAGTATTTCAGTTAACCAGTGTTCCAGTGTCACGCCTGCCAAGTGAGTCTGCCAAGTTAACAACTAAGCAAACTAAAATGAATAAAGTATTAAATATTTCTAAATTGCACTGGAGTTACAGTTTTTGTGTATTTTTATTCCGGCAGAAGACAGGGTCATGGCCTAAGAATTAAATGGGAAAAACTACAGGAGCCATCCTTTCTCACCCGATGGAACCCCTGGTCCACTGACCTGCCATACATTACTTTGACTGAGCATGTGGTAGCTAAAATGAAAATACCAGACATGTGCCAGGTAAGAAAAGGTTAATTTCAGTTTGGACCTAAGTTAAATCCTGTCCTGGCATGTTGCAAATGTACAAATAATAACCTCTTACTGAGATTGAGATGTCCATAAATGTTCAGCACACTTTTTCTATTCTTCATCTATAGCATAAGTATTTTAGATCAAATATTAGAAGGCATAAATTAATCTATTCAGAATAACCCTTTCTTTATGAATAAGGTTTTATACATTCAGTGTAAATATGAAATTAAACTGCAACATGTGCGCAAGCTCACACACACACACACACACACACACACACACACACACACACACACACACACACAGCTGAATTCTACAATTTGCCATTTAGAACCATTACCAGAGTTATATGAAGCTAAAAATTAGCCAACCCTGTCTTCCCATTAATAGTGTATGAATTCATTTTGGTTATTTTTTACAACATACAGCAAGCAAATGCAAGTAGGATTGGTTGCCAAGGAACATCTTTAGAAAGAAGCTTCACTTTTAGTAATGATAAAACTCGAAAAGTGGTAGTATGTTATTGCAGAACCCGTGTCATTTGTTACGACCCTCGGTTATCAATAAAATGTTGAAGCAATAATGACTGCTCAGGCCGTGAATCATTCAGGTTTATTAAAAACCAGAGTCCAGTAGTTTAAACGTGAATAAGGGCCACATCAGGATTACCACTATTACATATTAGATATTTTATTTTTTTAAGTAACTCCATTGCATGTCTATGTTTCTTCATGAATGTTGTCATTTTGCCCTAAGATATTAACTGCAGATATCTCGGCCTCATATTACACATGTATTTTCAAAGTGGGGTACATAAAAAGTACATCTTTAAAATTCGTTTGATGCCTCTAATACTGAGTCTTCAAACCTTTAATTTGAATTATTCCACATTTTAATAGCAGGCATTTGCAGCAGTGAAAAAAGTATGGGCATCTGTTAGTGTAGGTGTCTTTATTTTTATGTGTATTTGAAAACTTGCCACTTGTCTCATAATGGAGGTAATTCCATCTACCTAACTGGTTAACTAAATTGATATTTTAACAGTATTAATTACAATGTATCACAATGTAAAATGCTCCATTTAATTAATCAGATTGAGAATACACAAGGGCTGCTGCATAATGATTGAGTAATTGGGTTTCATGGGTTCATTTGCTTCACTGCAGAGGTTTGTAAATCTGAAAATGGACTGAACCTTTTGCCTTAATTTTATTTGAAAGCAGAAACCTAAGAAAGCAGTATACAGATGGTGGGCAGTGATTGCAATAACAAATGAAGAAAGGGACCTGAGGATATAATAATTTCAGATAGCCTAAAGTGAAGCAGAGTCTGTGTGTGTGTGTGTGTGTGTGTGTGTGTGTGTGTGTGTGTGTGTGTGTGTGTGTGTGTGTGTGTGTGTGTGTGTGTGTGTGTGTGTGTGTGTGTGTGTGTGTGTGTGTGTATATGTGTGTGTGCATGCGTGTTTGTGTGTGTGTGTCTGTGTGTGTCTGTGTGTCTGTGTGTACATGTATGTGTGTGTGTGTGTGTATGCATGTGCGTGCGTATGCATGTGTGTGTGTGTGTGTGTGTGTGTGTGTGTGTGTGTGTGTGTGTGTGTGTGTGTGCATGTGTATGTGTGCATGTGCGTGTGTACGTGTGTGTGTGTGCATGTGTGTGTGTGTGTGTGCATGTGTATATGTGTGTGTGTGTGCATGCGTGTTTGTGTGTGTGTGTGTGTGTGTGCGTGTGTGCGTGTGCATGTGCGTGTGTATATGTATGTGCATTAAAAGAATTATTATTAATAAACCACATAATTAACATACTAAAGCCAGTTTAATGATAAAAATAGTTACCCAAGCCAAAGGCAATCCACAACTTGTTTTTTAGTTATGTTCATAATCTCAGTGTGATACAATGCACTGAGCTGATAGTGAACGATGTTACCTACACCGAGGCTGAAGATATAGCAAATGACTGGCTGATAAATTTAGCTCTAACTTCCCTCCTCTCTCTCCTCCACCTGTCTCTCAAAATATAACTCAACCTGGCTCACCTCCAGCTGTCACACAAGACCAAGTCCTAAATGTGCTATCAAAAGCTACAATTACTACACTGATGGGTCCTGACAGTATCTCCTGATGCATCTTAAATAGCACGAAGCATGATTTAGCCTCATCCCTAACAACACTGTTCAATTTCAACCTCCATACTAGTTTTGTAAGAAGGGAAATGAAAGCAACTGCAGTCATTCCCCTGCAAAAGGGAGGACCTTCTACTGACTGAGCCAATTACAGACCCATAAGTCTGACCAGACTTATAGGCAGAGCTATGGAAAGACTTGTTCTGGAACTAATCAATAAGGACATGCAGAACCTCCAAACACTGGATCCATCTCCATTTGGATTTATCAAGAGCAGGTTATGCTTACTCAACACAGTGGTTGAAAAGTTCACCAAAAGCACTGTGTACCTGGATCTGGCTAAAGCTTTTGACATAGTTCCCCATGCAGGCATTGCAGAAAAGCTAAATAAACTGGACATAAGTCCATGTGTCAGCCACTGGATTGCCAACTGGCTCAAAGATAGGATGGAGGAAATCAAAATAAGGGAAACTACCTCCACAAAAAGACCATCACCAGTGGAGTCCCCCATGGTTCTGCTGGGATATCTCTGGCTTGGCATCTAATTTTCTGAAGTAAAAGTCAAAATCAAAGGACTCTAGCTGACTACTTTTCCAGATTACTGCAAGCTAGGAACAGTCATTGAATCCCCAAATGACTTAGCCATCCTTCCGGAAGGTGTGTCTCAAATAAAGAATGGGTGCTAAAATCATGGACTGAAATGAAATGGCAAAAATCTTTTATTATACCCTTTGGGAAATCATTTACCCAAGGGAATTACCACATTGATAATACACCCTAAAGAGTTGCCCCACTTGTTCAGGATTTGGAAACTTGTGTGGTCAGTGACCTAACTTTTGACCAGCATGTGCCCATTATTGTAAGAAAATCCTATATTGCACAGCTTATAAACAAAGGGACTGTGTCAAGATCTATGGATGTCAGTGTCTCCTTTTACTCAGCTCTCATTAGGCCAGTCATTGAATATAGTGCCTTTGGCATGTGTCTTCCCCAACACATTCAACAACTGGAACAAGGTACCTCACTAAAAGGATACAAGGCCTAAACAACATGTCCTACATGGACAGACTCAAAGCCCGGTCACTATACTCAATATCCTACAGATTGCTAAGAGATAACCTGTGTTTGATATAGAAGACATCCTCTGACCCCATACTGCTAGTTTTATTACATATTAGCAAGTCAAATGGCATCAGAAATACTTGGTCAAGGGATCTAAACTTCTTCTGTACCATCAACAGAATGGTTTGGAATATATATATATATATATATATATATATATATATATATATATATATATATATATATACACACACACACACACACACACACACACACACACACACACACACACACCAAATTAATCACCTTGGAAATCCCCACCCCACCCCCCACAAAGGTAACCACCACATGAAAAACTTCTCCAAAGCTAACTTTGGGCTCCTAAAAACAGAGGTGGTTAACTTCACGGCACCCATGCAAATGGGGAATAGTTGCCCGACTGCTGAATCATATACCAATGGACTGTAAAAACACATGTACAAATGCATGGATCTCACCATACCCAATAGAATCAAGATGCTCTCCTCAAAAAAAGGAAGCCAATCTGGTGGTCCCCTGGGATAAACAATTTTATTTTATTTTATTTATTTATTTATTTATTTATTTTTTATTTTACATTTGTTGACTGGGATAGTCCAACTGGATTCATGTCCATTTTCAGGGGAGGCCCGGGAAGAAAAGCTCCAAGATAGACAGAGTCAAAAATATGAAACAAAGAAGACATAGTTATAGGTAACAAAACACAAACAAAACTCCAAAAAGTTCTAAGTTCACATACCCTAATAATTGTTTAATTTTAATTAATTTACTAAACAATCTATCAATCAAACAATTAACATATACATTCACATTCATTCAGCCCTTTTAAAACGCAGCTATTTCAACATTAAATATATTTAAACTAATAATAATATTTACATACAAGTTAAGTATTGACAAAAATGTAAACATATTACTCAAAAAAGTTTGTTTTTACAAAAATATATAAAATATTCACTTAGGAAAAATACTTCTAGTGAAAAACTCCATTGTAAAATAAATTCATTAATAATTATACCAAATAATAAACACATACTAATTAATAATAAATAAATAGTATGAGAAAAAATAATATGAGAAAAAATAATATGAGAAAAAATAGATTCAGCGGGTTGAAAGAAAATGGAGTTTTTCACTAGAAGTATTTTTCCTAAGTGAATATTTTATATATTTTTGTAGGGTATGTGAGTATATTTAAACTCACAAGAGGTTCCAGAGTTACTTGTCTGAAGAAGTGTATGTATTTCTGAACACGAAAACGTTTACAAGTAAAGGATCCTGGATTTTACTTTGTGGCTGTGTTCTGTTGGACTCACTTATTGTTTTCATAGTTACAGGTAAGCTATTTACAGAGGATACATGGTATAAACTTGATACAGACAAGTTCACAGCTATAGTTATCCCCGGTTTAAGTCAGGGGAAAAAATCCCTCACTGGTAAGATCAGACCATAAATTAATCTCACTGGATATTCACATCCCGACCCCACCCCCTGCCCAGAAAACCACAGTGAAAAACTTCTCTAAAGCAAATTTCACACGCCTCAAAACCGAGTCGAAATCCTTCAAAGCCCCCGGGCCTGTGGAAAATACGGCCCAGACAGCAGAATCCTTTATAAACGCATTCTATGAACACCTTCAGGAATGCATGGATCATGCAATCCCAAATAAAACCAAGACCCAATCCTCCAAAGGCAGGCGTCCTGTCTGGTGGACCCCAGCCATAAACAAACTATACAATAGAAGGAGGAAGCTACTACATGATAGAGCAAAATCACAAAAAGGGAAGGCATCTCTGATCAGTATTAGCAAAAAACTACGGGCACTCATAAAATCGTCTAAGGCCAGCTTCGGGAGAAAAATTGCACAGGACACTAAGGATAATCACAAGGCTTTCTTTAGTTATGTTAGGAACCTGGGTGGGAATTCCCAGATATGCTCAGAATTAGTCCAAAATGACAAAAATACACCGAGCCCACAGACATTGCCAACATCCTAGCTGACAGGTTCAGTGCAAACTTCTCCCCCCCCCCACCAAAAGGGCAAATATCTATCCCAACAGAGTGCTGCCCCCCTGACATCTCAGATGCTCAGGTAAGAGCCGCCTTCTCCAAAGCAAAAAACACAGCATCAATGGGACCAGATGGTGTCCTGGGCTGCGTCCTACATGAACTCCAAGAAGAGCTAAACCCAAACATAAAACTACTGTTCAATCTTAGGTACTACAGGATATGTACCCAAAGAGTGACGTACAGCAACAGTGGTCCCTCTCCACAAAGGTGGTGCCTCAACGGATCCTGGAAACTATCACCCCATAAGCCTGACTAGCTTGGTCTGCAAAGCTATGGAAAGGATCATCATGGACCTCATAAATAAAGATATTGGGGACCTACAGACACTGGATCCTACCCAGTTTGGCTTTGTTAAGGGCAGATCCTGCCTCTTAAACCTGGTCGATTTCTTTGAAACAGTCACCAAGGCCATTGACAAGGGGAAGGTGGTCCACACAGCCTACCTGGACCTCGCAAAAGCCTTCGATACAATACCCCACTCGGGCATTATAGATAAGCTCACCAGCTTAAATATAAACCCCTATGTCACTAGATGGGTTGCAAACTGGCTCAAGGACAGAACCCACATGGTTAGAATTGCTGGAGCCATGTCAGACTCCAAACCAGTTACAAGTGGCGTCCCACAAGGCTCAGTCCTGGGACCTCTCTTGCTCGGTATATATTTCTCGTACAGGCCAACACGGAAGGACTGTGGCTGACCAAGTTCGCAGATGACTGCAAACTGGTTGCCATAATCAACTCTCCAGCCGACACAAGCATCCTCCAAAAGGGCCTCATAGAGACAGACAACTGGTGCCAGAGCCATGGCCTCAAGCTAAACGCCAAAAAGTGTATAGTCATCCCCTTTGGCAAAAACAAAGTGCCCACAAATTACCACATAGGTGGTAATCCATTAAGTACAGAAGAAGTCATTAGGGACCTGGGGACCCAAGTTGATAGCAATCTCTCATTTGACAACCACGTGGCCAAAGTGGTTAGAAAAACATTTTATATAGCCCACCTAATCATGAAGGGATTCACATCTAGATCAGGGGAGGTCATCGTGCCTCTTTACTCATCCCTCATCAGGCCCATAATTGAGTACAATGCCCCTTTTGGGATGTACCTTACCAGACACCTGCAGCAACTGGAAAGACCCCAAAAGTACCTCACCAAGAGGATCAAAGGGCTCAAACAGATGCCATATGCTGCCCGGTTAAAGAAACTCCAGCTCTACTCAGTGGCATACCGCCTGCTCAGAGGCGATCTGTGCCTGACGTATAAAGCCATGTCCAACCCGACATTACTGGACATGCTGCACCTCAGAATATCCAAATCCCATCGAGCTACGCTCGAGAGACATGAACCTCAGCACTGAAATAAATAGGACATGCTGGAGGGACAGATTCATAACCCAGAGGCTCCCTTCACTCTGGAATAAAATCCCAGTCCAGGTTAGGCAGAGTCCCACATTGACTCTCTTCAAGAGGAATCTTGATGAGTGGATGGGAGATCGTAGGTTTACCCCGGCTATCACTTCTGTGTCACTGTTAGACAGAGGCACAGTATACTAACCTCAAAAAAAGGCATAGCAAAATTAATTTAAAATGGGTGGCGAAAGCCAAACACACTCTGGCTAGGCTTATAAATGCCCTAGGGCAGATAGCCTAGTATGAACCTATGAACCTATGAACCTATTAATAACTATTTACATTCATGATGAGGGTTATCCAGGCTTGTTACAGTGGCAAAGCCAGTTTAGCGCCAGATGTTGTTTGTTTGGTTTTAAATTGGCCTAGGCAGGAGAGCAAAGTAATGTCAGCTGGAAGGAGATTCCGGACTCTACCTGCTGAGTTTGCAAAGAGGGCTTTCCCAGCTGTATTGTTAATTTTGATTGTCTGAATTAGCAATTTGTTCGAGGATCTAAGCAGTCTCTGATTGTTATGGGGGGGTGATAACATTCCTAAGGGATGGTGTATCATCTGGGTTATAGAGAATTTTATTAGCTATAATCAGGAGGTTGTATTGGATTAGACTGGGAAGGTCTAGCTACCCAAGTTGTTTGAGGTTAATGCAGTGGTGTGTTCTAAATGGCAGGCCAGTGGCAAAATCTACAACAGAAAAAGTAAACTGATGTGAAATAAGGCAAAGTCTCAAGACTGGAAAAACTCCCTTATCAGCCTCAACAAAAGGTTGAGATTCCTCATCAAATCCTCTAAAGCTAGCTATGAAAACAGAATTGCAGCAGATAGTAAAGATAACCACAAGGCCCTCTATAGTTATTTAAAGAATCTCAATGGCAATACCCAGATTTGCTCTGAGCTACTGCACAATGTTACCCCCTGTACAAGTCAATATTGCCAACATACTGGCCAACAGATTCAGTGCTAACTTTATCCCTCTCTCCCCACCTAAAGGACCAATCAAAATACCAGTAGATTGCCGGCCAGTATTACTGCTGCACAGGTAAAAATAGCACTGTCCAAGGCCAAGAATACAGCTTCTATGGGACCTGACAATATCCTTGGCTGTGTTCTACATGAACAACAGAGTGAACTGGCACCTCACCTTTGTGCCCTGTTCAATCACAGCCTCACCTCAGGCTTTGTCCCTACCAAATGGCGCACTGCTACAGTCATCCCTCTCCACAAAGGAGGAGTGACTACAGACCCTAGGAATTATCTCCCAATTAGCCTGATGAGTCTGATGGAACGCATCATCATGAATCTAATAAACAAGGATATAGGGAATCTCCAAACTCCAGATCCTACACAGTTTGGTTTTGTTAAGGGAAGATCATCACTGCTCAACTTGGTCGACTTCTTTGAGTCACACTACACAAACTCACACTACCTCCTTTTGAGCCAGCATCAACAGCAGATATAAAATTTTTATCTTGGAAAGCAGCTCTACTCCTAGAAATAACCTCTGCAAGGTGAGTCTCAGAGTTACAAGCACTCATGGCAGTGGAACCTTTTATCATTTTTCATCAAGACAGGGTTTCTCTGAGGACAAACCCTACATTCATGCCTAAGGTGGTATCCAGTATGGCCCTCAACCAAACCATTCACTTGACTACCTTTTATCCAAATCCACAGAACAAGGGTGATAAAATTCTGCATTCTTTGGACATACACAGGCAGTTATGTTTCTACTTGGACAGAACTAAAGCTTTCAGAAAAACTGAGCAACTTTTAGTGTCATGTGCTGCAGGATCACAAGGAAAGGCTATCTCAAAACAGACTATTTCTAAATGGATAGGCCATTGCATCCATTTCTGCTATTTTCAACATGGCAAATCAGTGCCTAAGGGCATTAGGCCTCATTCTACCAGAGCAGCAGCCTTCCTCAGAGGAGTACCAACCAAAGATATCTTAGAGGCTGCAACTTGGAGTTCAGTGCACACTTTCAAAAAGCACTACCACTTACCTCTTTACCCTACGTCTAGAGCAGGCTTTGCCACTGCGGTTCTGCAGGGCCTCATAGCCTCTCCTAATCCTATTTAGCCCAGCCACCCATCCTCAGCTTTGGGATTCAACCCAAGAGTAATGACTGCAACAGTGAAACACAATAAACATAGTACAGTTGTGTACCTACCATAAATGTAGATGTTCGAGTGTATTCACTGTTGCAGTCCAGGTTACCCACCCACCATCCCCCTTCTCTTTGCTGGGACTTATCTGCACTTCTCTATCCTATACAACCTTTTTGGTGTATTTGCTTGTAGATGAAGGACATGTTATTTTTTGCATGCATTTTTATCGGCATATTTTTCAGCCTACCAATTTGGGGGCACCTGACATCTGGGGCAAGAAAAACTGAAGAAAATGGTGTTGGCTGCATCTTTTATACCCCTGGCGCACTGACGTCAAGGAAGAGGCGACAGCAACCGACGCCAGACCTAGACTTTGGAATTCTGGCTGACCGAGGGTAGCCTGCCAGCAGGATAACCCAAGAGTAATGACTGCAACAGTGAATACACTCGAACATCTACATTTATGGTAGGTACACAACTGTACTTTCTTCGTGTTTTACTGTTGCGGTCATTAATCTGCTGGCAAGTTGCCCTCAGTTGGCCTGATTAACAAAGTCTTGGGTCCTGCATCGGTTGCTGTCCCTTCTTCCATGACGTCAGGTTGTCAGGGGTATAAAACATGCAGCCGACGCCATTACATCAGTCTTTCTTTCCGCGTGGTGCCAGAAGCAGTTCGCAAGTGCCTGTCGGCCGACTCCTGAAATTTTCATTTTCGAGTTTCAGATCTGAAGTCTTCAACTAAAAAGCTAAGTACCCCGTTGGGGAAACTTTTTCTTGCTCCTTACCGATGTCAGTAAAAGTTAATAATTGCATTACTTGTGGGAAGCAAATACCTCATAAGTATTTTCATTTGTACTGTATTTTTTGCCTAGGCCCTGACCACAATGTACCTTGCTCTCGGTTTTGTGCTTTATTTAATCAATGCACTATCAAACGTCAGTACATTTTTGCTTCTAAATATTTTGGCTCATGCTTTAATTATCCAGAAATGTCGTCAGTTAGCAATCCGACTACCGGAATATCTAAAAAACGCAAAGAAAAAGACAGAGACAGGCCAATGAGGTCCAAAACTGCTGATGACGCTTCTCCTAAGCTAGTCGCCAGTTCACCAGTACTCAGTGAGGCACTTTTGCACCCCCTGATACCCACTACTTCTGATTCGCAGATCTTTACTGAGACCCATTCAGAGTCTGGTATGCCACAAGATGCTTCAATTATGGAACCCACGGATGTCTCTACCTTGGATGGGTCCAGAGCTGCTGTGCAGGCACCAGATTCTGAGGGTGTTTTCAGGCCTACAGATTTGTATATTAAACTGACACCATCTTCAAAACTAAGGCCAAAATCTTGACCTATGCCTAAAAAACTGATGCCTGGGCCACATGTGCAGGCCCCTATGCCTAAAAAACAAATGATCAAAATGGCAGAGGGAAAAGCTATTTCAAAGCAAACCATTTCCAAATGGATAAGCTATTGTATTCGTTTCTGCTATATGCACCATGGAAAAACTATTCCCCAGGAGATCAGATCCCATTCCACCAGGGCTGCATCTACTTCAACAGCATTTCTCAGAGGTGTTCCTACCAGGGACATTCCAGAAGCTGCTACCTGGAGCTCAGTTCATACATTCACCAAACATTACCATTTACCACTTTTCTCTAAATCCAGAGCTGGCTTTGCCACTGCTGTCCTGCAGGGCCTTATAGCTGGTCCTAATGCTGTATATTTCCCTCCACCCAACCATAGCTTTGGGAATCTACCCAAATGTAATGACTGCAACAGTGAAACACGAAGAACATTGTACAGTTGTGTACACTTACCATAAATGTAGATATTCGAGTGTATTCACTCTTGCAGTCCTGGTTACCCTCCCTCCAGCCCCCTATTTTTCTCTGGCTACACCTCTACTTTCTTTCATTATGCTTAAAAGCCCTTTTAGTGTATTTGCTTTTGAGATTGGAGGTATATTTTTTGTGTTTTTAACTTTATTTGCTCCCCATTTGGGGGGTACCTGACATCTGGGGCAAGAAAAACTGATGTAATGACATCGGCTGCATGTTTTATAGCCCTGACGTCATGGAAGAAGGGACAGCATCCGACGCAGGACCCAAGACTTTGTTAATCAGGCCGACTGAGGGCAACCTGCCAGCAGATTTCCCAAATGTAATGACTGCAACAGTGAATACACTCGAACATCTACATTTATGGTAAGTGTACACAAATGTATTTTCTCTATATTTACTAGATTCCTCCCACATGCCCCCTCTTTTATCCTTGTTGATTTTTTCAATTACATAAAACCTGAAAATTGCTTGTTTGCATTCCAGGGTGTGTTTATACAAAGCATTATTGTCTTTCCGAGTCTGTATGTCATGTGTGTGCTCATAAATCCTCTTCTTAAGCTTTCGTCCAGTTTTCCCTACATAGAACGCCTGGCACACTTGGTATAAAGCTAGGTAAACCAAACCACTAGTTTCACAGCTGTGATAATTTTTACTCTTTAAGATTTTATTTCTACTTGCTAGAAAAATACTGTCTTTATTTATTAGAAATTCACACTGCGAACATCTACCACACTTGAATGTTCCACATCTCCTGTTGTTGTTGTCTTCCTTGACATAATTATTTCTTTGTAAATAATCTTTCAAATTTCTTCCATTACTATAAACCACTTTTACATTTTCCTTACTAATCATTTCCAAATCAGTAAGGGCAAGGAATTTATTCCATTCCTTGTAAAAAATATTCTTCACCATACCTGAGCTACCATTATATTCAAGTACTAGAGCCTTATTGAAACTTTCTGACTTATGACTGCCTTTCAATAATGTTACGTCAGCATCTTGACCTAAAATGGGTATGTATCTCCCCCCTCTCTCATTAGTAACCTCCATTTCTAATTTCTTCAGAAGTCTATCTGGGTAACCTCTTTCTTTAAACATCTGTTTGAGGAAGACCAGTTCATCTAAATTATCTTGATCTTTTGAAGTCATACGGCAAGATCTAATGAAGTGGCCTTTTACTATATTTTCCTTATAATGGAAAGGATGGGCAGTATTGAAGTGTAGGAATGACTTACACTATGTGTTTTCCTGTAAATTCTAGAATAACAGACATTATTTTTATTATAGATTTCAACATCTAGGTATTGCAACTTATCAGGGGAGTAATTGAATGTAAATTTAAAAAAAATAGTACTCATATTTAAAAATCCAGTAAAGGCAAGCACATCCTTTTCTAACCCAGTCCACAAATACATATATCATCCAGGAATCTTTTGTAAAAACTCCAACAATGTTTATACTGTAAACATAAGACATACTTTTCCTCCCATTTGGCTAAAACCAAGTTCACATGTGTAGGTGCGCATATTGCGCCCATCGCCACCCCTTTAATTTGATGGAAAAATTCCCCATTAAAATAAATATAGTTGTACCTTAAAACTAATTCAACCAATTGTAAAATTAAAGAACATTCATCATTTGTCAAAGTCCCATCCTCATAAATAATTTCCTCTAATAATGTTAAACCTTTTTGGTGAGGTATACAGGAAAATAAATCTATAATATCAATAGTCAAAAACCCATGGTTCACATCAATAAATCCTGTTTGAGACTTCTTAACAGGTCCCACAAATTCCTAAGGATAGTTTGTCTCTTTAGCCACAAAGGTTTAAGTTTAGTATCAACCAATTTGGCTAGGGGCATGGTTTTTGAACCCTCAGCTGAAACTATTAACCTTAATGGTGGATCCTCCTCATTCTTATCTGTTTTTGGGATGCCAAAGATGGCAGGAATCTTTGGCTTTTCAACTTTTAAGAATGTTAAGGTTTTCTGATCAATAAGGCCTTCAGTTGCCAGAACGTCCAAGGCCATGTCTGTCCTGCTATAGGAAATGTTAATCTCATTCCTGGACACACATACATATTTGTCAGTGTCCCTTAACATTTCATTCATCTTGGCCTCATAGGTCAATGTGTCCATTAGAAGAGACCCCCCCACCCTTATCAGGTTTCATTACTCTTATTGTTGGATCATTCCTTAATTCTTGGATAACATTCCTATCCTCTAAGGCCATGTTCTGTCTGCATTTGACTTAGAAAAGGAAATAAGGAACAGTTATGTCAATCACATTTTCCAAATTCCAAACAATTTGAGGGTGGAGTGGAGGGTTAAATATGCTTTTCCTTGTTAAATTTGAGTTATTATATGTTTTAAACTGATTAAAAAATACTTGAAAATTAACTTTCCTCATGAACATTTTTATGTCCATTAATATTTTTGCCAAGACTCCCCTTCTGTTTGGAATAAATTTAATACCCTTTGATAAAAGGGAAAAATGTTCCTTTCTTAAAACCACATTACTAAAATTGTATATAGTAAAACTAGCCCTTGTGTATTTAAAAGGATTTAGAACATCCTGTCTAATAATATCAATGTCTGAGCCGGGGTGGGTAGGTTTATCATTCATTAATATGTCCCCCTCCCCCTTCTTCCCATCCTCCAAAAATGTGAATTTTGATACTGATATTGTTCCTCTCTATTTCTGATCCTTTTAGATCTACGTAGGGGTGGATACTCTGTTACATCGTCTAAATCAATAACTTCTTCACCTTTTCGGGCATGTTCACCATATTTCATATTATTGTTATTATTATTCATAGCTCCTCTTTCTTCTTTATCCCCCCACTTCCTAGACCTAATACTGTTCTTGGGTGGTGGATAACTTACATCATTCTTGTAGTCAGTCAAATCCCTTTCTAATTTTTTAATTTTTCTTTTAACTAATTCATCACACTGCCCGTCAATTACATTAGTAATATTGTCATATTTTTCCATTTCTGAAGGGATGGTAAAAATTAAATCTTCCTTTAAACTTTCATTCAACATCTCAATGTCCCTTAGTAATTCATCTTTCAATCTCATATTTTCATTTATAATGCATTTAAGAATTTCAAGCCCACATCTATTAAAAACCATCTACCAAACTTTTGTGAAATGTGCTACCCGCAATAACATTATTAGGATATTTATACAATCTCAATCCTTTAGGCACAATGCCTTCACTAATACACTCTTGGACAAAGGACCCCTTCGGAAAAACCCTGTTCCCTTGAATTACCACATTGATGGTAGTCCACTGAATACAGAAGTCATTAAAAAAGGTCTGGGAACACAGGTTGACAGCAACCTCTCTTTTGACCACCACATTGCCACTGTGGTCAGAAAGTCATTCTATCTGGCACATCTCATTACTAAGGCTTTTGCATCCAGGAAGAAATTGGTCACTGTCTCCCTCTTCACTTCCCTCATTAGGCCAGTCATCAAGTACAATGCCCCATTTGGCATGTACCTCACTAGACACCTGCAACAACTGGAGAGGCTGCAAAAGTACCTCACAAAGAGGATCCTAGGCCTTAAACACTTGTTCTATATGGACAGACTCAAAACACACCAACATTCTCTGTCTCATATCGCCTACTTAGAGGTGATCTCTGCTTGACTTGCAAAGCCATGTCTGACCCAGCTCTGTTAGAAATGCTACATCTAAAGAAATCCCAATCCCTTCACACCACAAGCTCCAGAGACCTCAACCTCATTACCACAATCAACAGAACATGCTGGAGGGACAGGTTCATAACCCAAAAACTGCCCATGCTATGGAATAGACTTCCCATACATGTCAAGCAGAACACATCAGTGTCCTCTTCAAGAGAAATCTTGATGAGTGGATGGGAAATAGAAAATTCACCCTAGGGATCACTTCAGTGGCTCTACTCGACAGAGGCACTAGGAACTAAGGTCGGGTGGCACAATGCCAGGGTAATCCTATGGGCTAGGCTTGTAAAAGCTCCAGGGCCATTAGCCTAGTACACACCTATGAACCTTTGAACCTATAGAACAGACTCCCCATTCATGTAAAACAAATGTCATTCCTGTCCACATTTGAGAGCAAGTTGGATCTATGGATGGGAAACATTTACCCAGAACTGCCCTCTGTGCAACTAATGTACAGAAGCAGCTCCTAAATGCTTTAGCCCATGCATGGGCCCCCCCACGTTACCTGTGGTATCATCCCAGTTATTCTCATTTGGGATAATATGCATTTTCAACCATAGCATGGGTAAGACAAATCTCTAATCAAAGGGGAAATGTTAAGTACAGCACAAAAAGGGAAACTGGCCAGGCTTAAAATGGCCTGCAGGCCTAGTTCTCACCTATGAACAACAAGTTATTTTTTTTCTCTGTGTGGTATAAGCTGATTGGGCGGCCGCGGTGGTGCAGCGGTTAGCGTTGCCGCCTCACAGCAAGAGGTTCTCCGGTTCGATCCTCGGCTGGGGTGCCTTCTGTGTGGAGTCTGCATGTCCTCCTTGTATTCGCATGGGTTTCCTCTGGGTGCTCCGGTTTCCTCCCACATCCCAAATACATGCTGTAGGTGGATTGGACACTCTAAATTGGCCCTAGGCATGAGTGCGTGCATGTGTGTGCCTTCTGTGGAAGGTTGGGTGCCGGGCTGGCAACTCGACACTGTAAAACTCCACTGGCAATCATGAGCGGACAGGCGATCCGCTGTGGTGACCCCTCACCAGGAAAAGCCAAAAGAAGAAGAAGAAGAAGTGGTATAAGCTGATTATAAAAGTAAAGTACCCAGAGTATTGTGTGCAGATCTGTAGACCCCATCATTCTAATCATGTAGACAAGAGAGTGGCATTTCAGAGGCGAAAACTGAAATGAAGTACCATGAGCAAGAGAAGCTCGATGCTGGCTTCACCTGCTGAGGCAGGTAGCACACTTACTACTGATGCCAGGGTACTGTCGCATTTGTCCCCACTTGAGGTAAGTGGATTAATGTCCCAGTGCTGACCTGCAGAATAATAGGATGCTACAGCCCTGAGATGTTGTTCTTCAGAAGAGATATTAAGCCAAGGTCCTCTCCACCTGAGCAGGTGGTACCACACGTAAATGTTAAAGGTCTCATAGTAGGTACTGGAAGAACAGTAGGGGATCTGCTCCAACATCCTGATCAAATGTCCCACTAGGCTTTATAAGTACAGGTCTGAGACTGCAGAAATGTAACATGGATTGTCTAAAAGGTGGTATAACAACCAGTGTATGTGCTTTAGGGCTCAGCTGTATGAAGTGTCTAGTTCCAGAGGTGCTGATGGAGAAGCACCTAGTGAGTCAGAGGTAGGATCTAAGTATCACAATTTCTGGGGGTCTGAAGCTCAGTCCTGAGTTCTGGTCACTGTCTGTATGGAATTTTCCC
This sequence comes from Protopterus annectens, assembly GCF_019279795.1. Classification (NCBI taxonomy): domain Eukaryota; kingdom Metazoa; phylum Chordata; order Ceratodontiformes; family Protopteridae; genus Protopterus; species Protopterus annectens. Next base: position 58,476,959 of record NC_056741.1, on the reverse strand, counting down.
TTTTCTTGCTGTCTGTCTCTCTCTTTCTCAATATGTATATGCATACAAATATATATGTGTATATATATATATATATATATATATATATATATATATATATATATATATACACACACACACACACACACACACACACACACACACACACACACACATAGGTGTACTGAATTTCATCAAACCCCCCCCTCCAAATATCAGTGTGCACATTGTTGACCACAAAATGCCAACTTTGCAAATGACAGAGCAAATAAAACATATCAGGAAGAAAACACTCCCTTTGAAATTTGAAAGGAATTTTTTCAGATCTGCTTTTCCTTTCTTGTATTTTGTATTACTTTATTGCTTTTTTCTATTTTTTTGTATAGTGTGATTTATTTTCTTTACACTGTGCTTTACTTCTATTCTGCTTTTAATTGCATATTAAAACTTGCAAAGAGAGGACAGCTGTGTCTCTTGTGAGTCACACAGAATTTTATTTTTTTTCCCACCCTGTTGATGTTGTGTTCTTAAACATAGCTATCTTTCTAGTTGCCTGCTGCTTATGTTAATTTGACCCCATATCTCCTTCCCTCTTCCCTTTCAGTGGCTGTTGTAAGTAACCACAAAATTATCCTTTTGTGACATCACTCCCCTTCAACTATTTAAATTTATTGGCCATCCCACTGTATTCCATAGAACCAGAATACAAAAGTACCCATCACCTTTCAATTTATATTGCTCTTTTAAAATTAGTGGCTCTCTACTTAGACAGCTAAGGGTTAAGTTACCCCTCTTTCATATCTAACTGCTTAGTGCACACTGCAGTGCTTAGGATATTAACCCATTTTTTTATCTTACCTTTAAACATCTATTGCAATGCCACCAGTTAGTAGAGAGCCCACATTCTGCCTCTCAGTAGTCATCTTGGAATTAGTGCTTCTGTTTTCTCCTATGGTGGCTTAGGGACATTATTTCCTGTAGACTGCTGATCACCAAAAAGCCTAATAACTGCTTCATAGGTGACAGCTTGGAATTTGTGCTTGTTTCTGCTCCTGGTGAGAGAAGGAACAGAGGGCATTGATTCCTGACTGTTTCTGGTTGGGCAGTGAGTGTCTGTGCTTGTTCCTGATTGGTCTGGTTGCTATTCAAGGCATCTACCAGGAAAAGGCTACAACAAGCCTACAGACCCTTACATCATTTGGGACAACACTGTGGATCACCAAACAGGCTGTGGCCTGCTTCTCATCTTGGGATTGGCACTAATGTTTTGGTCCTGGTGACAAAGGAGCATTGTATCCCAGCAGAGTGAAGCTGTGGTGATACCAGCACTAGTAGTAGCCAGGCAGTAGCCATTCACGCAACTCCTCTCTTTTCATCATTCTTGACAAGCTAATTCTTTGTTTTCAGTAAGTACTGCTTGATTTATTTCTAACTTCAGAATATCTGCCTAAATACTTCATCCTTAAATTTTCAGGGTCTATGTATTAGTTTCCCCTGAAGTATTTGGTAATGCCCTGTACAGACACAGACACCTTCAGTGACATTTTTCTTGTAAAGGCATGATTGAAATTTCATCAATACCTAGTTGCACACAGGACAGCTAGTTTGCAGTGACAAACACGGTCCCCAGAGTTGCAAACCGGATACTCCTGAAATTGCTTTATATTCTCACTCCAACTGTCTAATCAATAGAAAAGGGTCTGTTGTCATAGTTATGAACTTTCCTGCTGTCGCCGTTACCAGCTTGGTGGATATGGGCATCCTGAGGCAATATAGAAATTGTCTCATGTTTTCTGACAACCAGCTAATTCTCAAACAAACTGATATGATATGTGAGAGATGCATTTACACAATGTCACTGGAGGCTGACCTCACACATAAAAGTACTCCTAATGTCAATAAGGTTGGCAGTAGTACACACGCTGCACCCATCACACAAAATTCAAAGCAGACATATAGACCAGCATATGCTGAGACAGTTAAATGTAACCTTGCTAAATCTCAAAGACCTCCTAGAATAAGGATACATAACAAATACCCTCATCTGCCCAAATGCATTCTTTTAAAACAACATCCACATCATCACATAGAGGCATATCTCATGCAGCCTCTGCCGCTAAGTCCAAAAGGCAAGCCAACACACAATCAAAGTGGCTAAGGGCAGGAATCAAAGGAAGCAACGGGAGACCGAGGAACAACACATGCCCCCCAAGGTGACCCAAAGCAATACCCTTACTGTGAACAAGCCTCTTTCAATGGGCCTTTGGGGTTGTCGTCACGTAGAGGAGATAAATGTTTTATATACAGTGACTAAACCTAATCCTGCCCCTGGTATTCGGTAAACGGAGTGTACTATTATTACCAATGCTGAAAAGGATTTTAACATCTATAATTTATCTGATGTACAAAACCGATACCTGTTGTGCCGACTTATTCTCAAAAGAAACTACCTTTGTCCCATCAGGAAGAACTAGTGTACCTGAGACTCTTATGGATCTGAAACTTCACCTATGGAAAATGAATCTGCCTTTGATGTTTAATGAAATGTCTAATACTGTACGACCTTTTAGATGATCTAGTACTTTTAACCCACCCCTGCATCCGGTTCTAAGTCTTTTTGAGAGGGTTTGCAAATTAGATTTTTGTAACCTGTTCCGTAAGGGGTTATATTGAAACACTATAATATGACCCTGAGGAACGGGCGTTAATTGACTTCATAAAAAGTCAAGACTTGATCATTATGAAACTGGATAAAGGGGGGGTGGGTTGGTGATTATGCAGAATGCCAAATATAAACAGAGAATGTTGGGTATACTTAATGGAAAAGGTTATGAGCCAGTAAGTAAGAATCAGTTGAATTCTGCTTATTACCAAATTAGACTCCAACTTAAGTACATGTTCATTGATAGGAAAGTTGCTATTGCTGAGTTCAAATATCTAAATATTACTACCCCAATGGTGCCCACGATCTTTGGACTACCGAAGATCCACAAGGATTGGATGAATCTACTGATGCATGCGATTGTTGATGGGAGTGGCTCTATAACTAGCGCTTGTGCCCATTTCCTTGATAATAGCATGAAATATCCACTTAAGAATGAGCACCATCTCTGTAGAGACTCATGTCGCTTCTTAGAAAAATAAATGAGCAGGAGTATAACGAAAATGGCATCTTTATAACGATTCATATCAAAGACATACATACGGTCATACCCCATGAGACAGCAGTTATGTGGTTTACCGATTACCTAGTTAGGGGAAGTACGATTCATGTCAAAGACATACATACGGTCATACCCCATGAGAAAGCAGTTATGTGGTTTACCGATTACCTAGTTAGGGGAGGTACGATTCATGTCAAAGACTTACATACGGTCATACCACATGAGACAGGAGTTATGTAGTTTACAGATTACCTAGTTAGGGGAAGTACGATTCATGTCAAAGACTTACATACAGTCATACCCCATGAGACAGGAGTTATGTGGTTTACAGATTACCTAGTTAGGGGAAGTACGATTCATGTCAAAGACTTACATACAGTCATACCCCATGAGACAGCAGTTATGTGGTTTACTGATTACCTAGTTAGGAGAGATACGATTCATGTCAAAGACTTACATATGGTCATACCCCATGAGACAGCAGTTATGTGGTTTACCGATTACCTAGTTAGGGGAAGTACGATTCATGTCAAAGACTTACATACGGTCATACCCCATGAGACAGGAGTTATGTGGTTTACTGATTACCTAGTTAGGGGAGGTACGATTCATGTCAAAGACTTACAAACGGTCATACCCCATGAGACAGCAGTTATGTGGTTTACCGATTACCTAGTTAGGAGAGGTACGATTCATGTCAAAGACTTACATACGGTCATAACCCATGAGACAGCAATTATGTGGTTTACCGATTAACTAGTAAGGGGAAGTACGATTCATGTCAAAGACTTACATACGGTCATACCCCATGAGACAGCAGTTATGTGGTTTACCGATTAACTAGTTAGGGGAAGTACGATTCATGTCAAAGACTTACATACGGTCATACCCCATGAGACAGCAGTTATGTGGTTTACCGATTAACTAGATAGGGGAAGTACGATTCATGTCAAAGACTTACATACGGTCATACCCCATGAGGCAGCAGTTATGTGGTTTACCGATTACCTAGTTAGGGGAAGTACGATTCATGTCAAAGACTTACATACGGTCATAACCCATGAGACAGGAGTTATGTGGTTTACAGATTACCTAGTTAGGGGAGGTACGATTCATGTCAAAGACTTACATACGGTCATAACCCATGAGACAGGAGTTATGTGGTTTACTGAATACCTAGTTAGGGGAAGTACGATTCATGTCAAAGACTTACATACGGTCGTACCCCATGAGACAGCAGTTATGTGGTTTACCGATTACCTAGTTAGGGGAGGTGCGATTCATGTCAAAGACTTACATATGGTCATACCCCATGAGACAGGAGTTATGTGGTTTACTGATTACCTAGTTAGGGGAGGTACGATTCATGTCAAAGACATACATACGGTCATACCCCATGAGACAGCAGTTATGTGGTTTACCGATTAACTAGTTAGCGGAGGTCCGATTCATGTCAAAGACTTACATACGGTCATACCCCATGAGACAGCAGTTATGTGGTTTACCGATTAACTAGTTAGGGGAAGTACGATTCATGTCAAAGACTTACATACGGTCATACCCCATGAGACAGCAGTTATGTGGTTTACCGATTACCTAGAGAGGGGAAGTACGATTCATGTCAAAGACTTACATACGGTCATACCCCATGAGACAGGAGTTATGTGGTTTGCTGATTACCTAGTTAGGGGAGGTACGATTCATGTCAAAGACTTACATACTGTCATACCCCATGAGACAGCAGTTATGTGGTTTACCGATTACCTAGTTAGGAGAGGCATGATTCATGTCAAAGACTTACATACGGTCATAACCCATGAGACAGGAGTTATGTAGTTTACTGATTACCTAGTTAGGGGAGGTACAATTCATGTCAAAGACTTACATACGGTCATACCCCATGAAACAGCAGTTATGTGGTTTACAGATTACCTAGTTAGGGGAAGTACGATTCATGTCAAAGACTTACATACGGTCATACCCCATGAGACAGGAGTTATGTGGTTTACCGATTACCTAGTTAGGGGTGGTACGATTCATGTCAAAGACTTACATACTGTCATACCGCATGAGACAGCAGTTATGTGGTTTACCGATTACCTAGTTATGGGAGGCACGATTCATGTCAAAGACTTACATATGGTCATAACCCATGAGACAGGAGCTATGTGGTTTACTGATTACCTAGTTAGGGGTGGTACGATTCATGTCAAAGACTTACATACGGTCATACCCCATGAGACAGCAGTTATGTGGTTTACAGATTACCTAGTTAGGGGAAGTACGATTCATGTCAAAGACTTACATACGGTCATACCCCATGAGACAGCAGTTATGTGGTTTACTGATTACCTAGTTAGGGGAGGTGCGATTCATGTCAAAGACTTACATACGGTCATACCCCATGAGACAGGAGTTATGTGGTTTAGGGGAGGTACGATTCATGTCAAAGACATACATACGGTCATACCCCATGAGACAGCAGTTATGTGGTTTACCAATTAACTAGTTAGGGGAGGTACAATTCATGTCAAAGACTTACATATGGTCATACCCCATGAGACAGCAGTTATGTGGTTTACCGATTAACTAGTTAGGGGAAGTACGATTCATGTCAAAGACTTACATACGGTCATACCCCATGAGACAGCAGTTATGTGGTTTACCGATTACCTAGATAGGGGAAGTACAATTCATGTCAAAGACTTACATACGGTCATACCCCATGAGACAGGAGTTATGTGGTTTGCTGATTACCTAGTTAGGGGAGGTACGATTCATGTCAAAGACTTACATACGGTCATACCCCATGAGACAGCAGTTATGTGGTTTACCGATTACCTAGTTAGGGGAGGTACGATTCATGTCAAAGACTTACATACTGTCATACCCCATGAGACAGCAGTTATGTGGTTTACCGATTACCTAGTTAGGAGAGGCACGATTCATGTCAAAGACTTACATACGGTCATAACCCATGAGACAGGAGTTATGTGGTTTACTGATTACCTAGTTAGGGGAGGTACGATTCATGTCAAAGACTTACATACGGTCATACCCCATGAGACAGCAGTTATGTGGTTAACAGATTACCTAGTTAGGGGAAGTACGATTCATGTCAAAGACTTACATACGGTCATACCCCATGAGACAGGAGTTATGTGGTTTACCGATTACCTAGTTAGGGGAGGTACGATTCATGTCAAAGACTTACATACTGTCATACCGCATGAGACAGCAGTTATGTGGTTTACCGATTACCTAGTTAGGGGAGGCACGATTCATGTCAAAGACTTACATACGGTCATAACCCATGAGACAGGAGTTATGTGGTTTACTGATTACCTAGTTAGGGGAGGTACGATACATGTCAAAGACTTACATACGGTCATACCCCATGAGACAGCAGTTATGTGGTTTACAGATTACCTAGTTAGGGGAAGTACAATTCATGTCAAAAACTTACATACGGTCATACCCCATGAGACAGGAGTTATGTGGTTTACCGATTACCTAGTTAGGGGAGGTACGATTCATGTCAAAGACTTACATACTGTCATACCCCATGAGACAGCAGTTATGTGGTTTACCGATTGACTAGTTAGGGGAGGTACGATTCATGTCAAAGACTTACATACGGTCATACCCCATGAGACAGCAGTTATGTGGTTTACCGATTAACTAGTTAGGGGAAGTACGATTCATGTCAAAGACTTACATACGGTCATACCCCATGAGACAGCAGTTATGTGGTTTACCGATTACCTAGATAGGGGAAGTACGATTCATGTCAAAGACTTACATACGGTCATACCCCATGAGACAGGAGTTATGTGGTTTACCGATTACCTAGTTAGGGGAGGTACGATTCATGTCAAAGACTTACATATTGTCATACCCCATGAGACAGCAGTTATGTGGTTTACCGATTACCTAGTTAGGAGAGGCACGATTCATGTCAAAGACTTACATACGGTCATAACCCATGAGACAGGAGTTATGTGGTTTACTGATTACCTAGTTAGGGGAGGTACGATTCATGTCAAAGACTTACATACTGTCATGACGCATGAGACAGCAGTTATGTTGTTTACCAATTACCTAGTTAGGGGAGGCACGATTCATGTCAAAGACTTACATACGGTCATAACCCATGAGACAGGAGTTATGTGGTTTACTGATTACCTAGTTAGGGGAGGTACGATTCATGTCAAAGACTTACATACGGTCATACCCCATGAGACAGCAGTTATGTGGTTTACAGATTACCTAGTTAGGGGAGGTACGATTCATGTCAAAGACTTACATACTGTCATACCGCATGAGACAGCAGTTATGTGGTTTACCGATTACCTAGTTAGGGGAGGCACGATTCATGTCAAAGACTGACATACGGTCATAATCCATGAGACAGGAGTTATGTGGTTTACTGATTACCTAGTTAGGGGAGGTATAGAACAGAACAATGTCAATCTCTGTGAGGAACTAATGGACCTTATACGTCTTAATACTTTTATACATTTTGAGGGGCAATACTCCCTCTTTGCTAATATCGTAATGTTACAGTGGGAATTCCTATATATCCATAACAGTCAGTCTACTAAGTTGCTTGGACTGTATTTAGTCAAAGTCAAAGTAAATTTTATTGTCATTTAGATCTGCACATAGTACAGCTAGACAAAATGATGTTGCTTTGTTTCCAGTGCAAGATACATACATACATACATACATACAATTACTATTTAGTAATACTAGGACAGACACCTACAGACATTACATGTATAACAATGCGCCATTTAGGGTATTGCACAAGTGGATACTGCACAAACTTCAAATTTCACATCTTCAAGTACCTGTGAAGCAAAAATGTTGCATAGAGTATTGCACATTCAAGTTTCAGGACAGATGATGATTTGGATGTTGCACAAAAGTTTTTTACTTTTATTTTTAAGTCTTTGTGGATACATTCTGGCCAACAAAGCCAAAACCCACTAGATGTGGACATGCATGTTTCCGCCTTCTTTTGACCTCGTCACCAAAGCATATATCCCATGGGCCTCTATTGCAGGAGGTTTATTGTATTACGCAGTGAAAACTCTAGCTTGGGAAGGTATATATATATATATATATATATATATATATATATATATATATATATATATATATATATATATATATATATATATATATATGACTGTGTGTGTGCATGAGTGTGTGTGTGTGTGTGTGTGTGTGTGTGTGTGTGTGTGTGTGTGTGTGTGTGTGTGTGTGTGTGTGTGTGTAGGCCTATA